>NC_056568.1:3607250-3611458 GCF_013358625.1 Macadamia integrifolia | reverse complement strand
AAAAAAAAAAAAAAAATCCATCCCAACACAATTAAGCCACTAGTTTTCTTCCCTTTTATTTTCATTTTAAAATCTTAAGTTCCTGTTACAAAATATTACCTTCTTGGACCTTATTGCCAACCCACCCATGCCAAGCACTGTCCATTGCACACAGCCAATTCAACCAACCATCCAATACAGAATGGACCAGTGCAAAGCAGTCCAAAGCAGGTCAGCCATCCAATTTCCTTTATTAAGGAGAAACAGCCATCATATACTCCTCACTGTATTCCAAAATGTATTTGATGCAGAATTTAGTCACTGTTTGTAGAAAAAAGAGAAGAAGAAAGGCCAGGATAGCCTGCGGTTCAGCCAGTCCTGTTTTGGCCCAGTTTTCTGGTCAATTCTAGCCTTGCAATTCCGGAGCTGGTTCACTCTTTCTCCAATCGTGGGGCTAGTTTGGAGACCTATTTTCATATCTTATTTCATATTAAAATTTTATTTGTAGGCTGGATTAGGACTCTTTAACTCAGCCTTATTGGGTTTGTTTCTGCTTTTTTATTTGAAGTTCTTGAGTCAACTTTGGTCACTCCAATCCCAGCTATCAATTCAAGGAGTTCAAATCATCTTTCAACTTCTCTTCATTATTCTATACAAGCATGTGAGGGGCTAAGCCCTACCCCACAATTTAATGAATGATGAATAGCTTTTCTGCTAGCTAGAGTCTCTGGATTCAGAGTTGCAGACCTCTACTATTCAGAAGCACTCAGTGGATTCTGAGTGGGGTGCTGTGGATTCAGTAGCTGTAATCTGGTGGATCCAAGGTGAATCAGGTAGATCTCTCTCTCTTTCTCAACCCTTTGATTTCTATCTCTGCTTGTAAATTTCAGACTTCAGATTTCAGTTTCTGTTTAATTCTAGTTCATACTCTTGAATTAATATTTGCTTAAACACTGGTGAAACCTGTTACCGAATTACCTACTTACTCAAGAGTTCAGTTTTGTTTAATATTTATTTTTCCAAATGATTTTTCAGAATTCTAATTCAATGCTACTTCTTCAATTCTGGTTTTTCTGGATCTGATTTCAGATCACTAGATCAGATCATTATTAGTTAAAAGTTTTGTGCTCTTAAGTCCCTGTTATTGATTTCTGTTCTCTCTCTGGGGTTTCAAGTTTCCTTACACCAGTAGGAAACCTCCATATATCTGGATCTAGCCGTTGGATTGTAATCAAGTTTTACTGGCATATTCTACCTGTTAATTAGATAGACCATTCGACCAAGGTTCTGGCAAAATCAGATTTGTTTTGACTTAAGTATCAACTTTCTCGAATCTGGTTCTGGTTCTGGTTCCTGTTCCTGTTCCTCCTATCCTTGCAGTTCTGGAATTCTTTTTGGAGTTATAATCCTAATCAAGGATTAAAGTATCGGTATCGGTCGCTGTATCGATCAGCCAAAATTAAGATACATTATTATACATATCGGAAGGTATCGTATCGTATCGGAGATACGCTAAAGATACGCACATAAATGGATAGGAAACACTTTTTTAAACACTTTTGCATAAAAAAATTGTTAAAAAAAGCTATTGATAACATGTATTATGCATAAACACAAAATTGAGGGTATCGCACTAAGAATTCAAGGTCTGTAGTTGTGCCATAAATGTAAAATCCTTGTTCCCAACTTTGATTTCCACTTTAGTTAGAGCGAAATATGGCTGGTAGCGACTTTGAAACAAAAACCCCTCGAAAAATCTTTTTTTTTTGAAAAATTACCTATCTTGGCCATTGTATGACCGTAGCTCGCTGTATCAGTACATACCGATACGTACTGATACATGCCGATACTCACCGATACGTATTGATCGATACATACCGATATGTACTGATACTCACTGATACTTACCGAAACATACCGAAACGTACATTTCTCTTTGATTTTATATTTTCATAGAGTATCGGAACGTATCGGTGCGTATTGTATCGTATCGGTGTGTATCGGTGCATATCGGTATGTATCGTAGGATATCTATCGATACAAAAGGATTTTAAAAATTCCATGTATCATATTGGTGTGTATCGTATCGGTCGGCTAAATTTAAGATACATATCGGAGAGTATCGTATTGGTATCAGAGATACTTTAAACCATGATCCTAATCCATTAGGTACTTAGAAACTCCATTTGTACTGCACGTGTGATTTGCAATAAGAAAATGTTCTTAAAACTAGACCCAATTTTGGACTGTTCCGGCTTGCCAATCAATTGTCCAATAGCGCAGTCCAACAGTCCGAGCATGTTGGTCAGTGAAGGTTGGGGAGTCCAACAGTTTGAACGTCGAGATCATGTTCCAACAATATAGTCAAATTTATTGTGAAAAAAAAAAATTGTCTGACCCTTGGTGTATACTGTACAGGTCTGTGACAATATTGGTAATGGAAAATTGTGTTTAAAAGCAAAGGGCAAAAGTGGTATATGGGAGTGTTCTGTTGGAGTGATAGCATAATCGAAATAAGGTTTAAACAGGAAAGCAATTAATGTAGGAGCAGTGTGCATAAGAATGAGAATTTGTTGTCGGTGGAAGTTACAGACTCATCCATACCCAACCCACAATTCTGGTGCGTTTGCTCAGCTTAATGCTATTCACTGTAGATTGTTAAGCATAGACTGAACCCCATGAATGGGTTGGTTGAGAGTTGCATTGATTTTTGCCACCCTTGTGATTGTGGTTCACTCACTTGTACTTTACTTTATGGTGGGAAACTTACTTGCGGTTTGAATACTGTACTAGTTATTATTATTATTATTTCAGTTTTATTTCCTGATTTTGTGAAGTGTGCAGTTTACTATTTGTATTGAGGCATTGAGTTGTGTTTTAATAAATCACATTAATATATGCAGTAATTATGATTTCACTATCGTCAATGCTTGGGCCATGTGTGGACTATCTTCCAAGTGCCCATGGAAAAAATTAGGGCTACTGCTCCTGCTCCTGCTCCTGCCAAGCTTTGGCTTTATGGATGAACCACTGAATAGGTGCCAATAGTTATATTAGGGGAAATATCTAAAAAGAACCTCAGCAAGAAAACATTTAGTCCTCGACTGAAAGTCCACTTCTGAATTTTTATATCCAGTAGACCCACCTTACAAAATCCTTTTCCACTCATTGTGACATTTTGGTTATTGAAGCATATACAATGACCAAAATACCCATGCTAATAACAAATACGATTGGATATGATTGTTGTCTGGTGTTTTAAGACTTTCTTTTTGGGAAAAGGAACCTTGAAGGCAGCGTGGCCTCTACACCTAGACACAAAAGGGCAAAATGACTGCTCCGTCCCCACTGTTGACGCTTCTGCCTGTGTTCCCATTTGTTTCCATGCTGGTGCAGGGGCCACACTGCCTTTAGGAGAACCTCTCCCTTTCTTTTTATATTCTCTCTCCTATTTACTCTCTTGTTTTCATGCCTTCAACTCTTGGTCTGATCTTTCCTGTTCTTGAGGTATGGATTTCATGATTGTTTGTTTTCCTCATTGATCTTACCAAAAAGATTCTTGAAATTAATAAGGCGTTCTTGATTTTGGTCCTTATATGGAGTATGTGATTCCTTTACGTAGTGATTATCTGAAGGCTTTGAATATTGTGCTGCATTCGGTGTTTCAGAGTGAAGAAGAAGCTAGGAAAGTATAAATGGTTTTTCATTGCCAATTAAAA
Organism: Macadamia integrifolia; assembly: GCF_013358625.1. Taxonomy (NCBI): domain Eukaryota; kingdom Viridiplantae; phylum Streptophyta; class Magnoliopsida; order Proteales; family Proteaceae; genus Macadamia; species Macadamia integrifolia. The sequence continues at coordinate 3,607,760 of NC_056568.1, read as the reverse complement.
TTGGTTCGATTTTCTATGACACAAATCTAACGAGTTATTATCCATGCACTTCATTAACTCATATCCGGGGAGAGAGAGAGAGAGAGAGAGAGAGAGAGAGAGAGAGAGAGAGGATTGGTTTTAGGATGATAAAACCTGACAAGGAAAGGGAGTCAAGCAAACATTAGCCTTATGTATATACTTTATGGGAAAAAGAGCGGGCACACTGCCCACAGTTCATGCCCCTTACAATGATGATACTCCCTTCTCAATTGACATTCTCTCTTCTTATTAACCATGTGGGCGCCCTATATATGTACCGAATGCACTTCCTCCTTTCTTCCTATTGGGTTGGACATATTTTGGCAGTGTGTCAATCCCTCTCCCATACTTTGTTATTGTCGTCGTCATCATTATTTGCTAAGGCAGTGAAATGTGTTAAGAATTCCTAATCTATTCATTGTTTTGTTTTTCCTCTTGATGATTTGATATAAATAATGTTAATATGTTAATTATCTGTGATTATTTCCA
>NC_056568.1:3588548-3606669 GCF_013358625.1 Macadamia integrifolia | reverse complement strand
AAAAAAAAAAAAAAATCGTAAAAATGTAAGATCAAGCATGTAATTGATAAAAAAAATTATAATTAGAATCTCAATATGCAATTTTGTAAGATCCACCACATATTGTAGGGGTTTCACCTGAAAGATTCAATTGAATGGCGTTTACCTCATTCTCCTAAATCTCTTCATCGCTCATTATTATTATTATTTTTAAGTTTCTTTGATTTCCCGGATAGAATCATTACCAAACCATGTTATATCAAAAGACAATTCATCTCTCGCCACTGGAGGGTGAAATTCTTCTTGTTCAACCATTCGATGTTATGCTTGATGTTTGATCTTTTCCCACTTGATGCTTGATCCCTTCCTTACAATCATGATAACAAGCCCCAGAAAACAAAAACTTAGATGCTCTAATACCAATTTATAAAAATGGAACCCTAAAACAATGCATAAAGGAATGAAAATTGTGGACAAACAAACACACAAGGATTTATAGTGAGATGAGATAATGCTTTATTATTAATGGAAAATAGGGTTATAGTCGTTTGTTTTCACACCTCTATCATATTACTTACAGAAATAAACTTTACCATAAATATATAGCAAATCTTATACAAGAAATTTATTGAAATATTCATATAACATTCTAAAATATTTTCTTGGGGCTCTCGCCCCCGATATCATGTAATGATGACAATCTGTCTTTCTATTTGCTGCATCAGCCTTGTCATTTTATACTATATAATAGCTTTGTACGGGAAAAGGCTTTTTTTTTTTTTTTTCCTGATGAAGGTTTGTATGTTGAAATGGAGGAATGGGAGGTGGCTGTGGTTTTGCAGTCGTAAGGGTTTGGTGACTTTGGTCCGTTTGGAGAGTCTTTCTCTCTCTCTCTCTCTCATATTTCTTTTTCCAAACTCAATCTAACACTACATAAATATAAATATTGGTGCAAATAGAAGTGGTCCATTGTGTGTTCGAGGATAGAATTTTCATTTTATTTCGTCTCTGTTCAAGATACTCTCTTCTTTTTCTTTTCATTTCTTGATGTCTAAACATAGTCTATACCACTACACGATATTTCAAACCATCCAACCTTGCCATATAGCACAAATAGATGCTCATCCACATAATCCACATACACTATTTGGATTTGCTTGTCCAAAATTTAAGGGGAAAAAAAAAGCTGGGGTATGGGGGAGTGGGGTAGAAAGTTCAATAAGATGTAATAGTCTCAACTTTTACAATTTGGCTTCTCTACAATTAGGGGGTGTGCTGCCCAACTGGTGTGCGGGCTAGATGGACGGCACATGATTGTCTATAGATCTAAGGAAGGGGAACAACGACAATGTGGGGATTCGGCTGAAGGTGAGAAACACATGGGATTGGGCTAACCCTAAAAGGAAAATACCCTCTCCCTCTTCCCTCTTCTCTCTTTGTCTCTCCCTAAGATCTCTGTCATGTCGGCATGGCCATTGTCCAAACCATCCACACCCAAGACCTTTTTGAAGATATTGGGTTTGTTTTTTGTACAAATAGTTGTTTTGTTTCTGATTATGTTACATTTCCTTTTCCGGTTAATGCTACTAGCAAATCAAGTTGTGGAATGTTGGCTTGATATGAAAAATGTTTGATTTTGTTCTTCAATTAGGGGGTTATGTTGGGTTTATGGGCTTAATTAATTATTTGGGTTGATTAAATGGGTGAGAATCAATTCGGTCCACTCACAAATTTAGGGATATGCTAGCCCAACTCATTGTGGTTTAAGATTTTAGGTGCAGAACGGTATTATAAATATTGGGTTTTGGATCCCTACAATCATTATTCATTCTTCCCCACTTTACTAGTTGTAAAAGATCTATAGCCAAAAGAGGGAAATTGTGAGTGATCAGCTTAGATTGTCTTCAGCATACTAGGTGAAAGGTACAATTCAATCCTCTATGATTTTAATAATTTTATTAAATTCGCATTCTTGTTTTGCTATGTGGTTTCTTCAACTAGGGTTTCGGATTTGAATCCCATAGTTGTTCTAAGAGATTAATGTTTCTGCTGAATGGAGAGTAGGGCATTTGTAATGTCGGATGAAATAATTAGTTCGCGAATTGAGGAACCTCTAGGTTTAGGAGTTCATTCAACATAATATCATGTGTTGCTGTACTCGGACGATGTCTTAAGATCAAAGTTTTTATGTTTTCCATGTTGTGAGCTTTACCCAGAAACCGGTCTATAGTCAAAATGGCATCGGCGGAGGGGAGGCACAATCATCATCATCATAATATTGTTTCACTTGCCGCCTTGATCAGCAGAGAGATGAGAAGCGAGAAGATGGAGAAGCCTAGTGCCATGATCTCTCTTTTTATTTTTTTCTGCACAAAAGCGTTGGGAAACATGACTAGAAATAGAGAGGAGAGATGGTTGAAACCACGTAGGGCAATACTCGAGAGTCAAGGGAGAGATACGAAGAGGGAGAAGGTATTTTGCTTTTAGGGTTAACTCAATTCCCAGTGTTTCTCACCTTCAGCCGAATCCCAACGTTGTTCCCCTCCCTTAGATCTGTAGACCACTACGTGTCGCCTATCCAGTTTGCGCCACTAAGGGTGTCAATCGGTCCGGAACCAGGTATTTGGTCTGGTTTCAGTTTTGGTTCCAAGGAGTGTTAGTGTGATCCAGAATCGGACCAAGTTCCGTCTCGATTCTGAAAATTAGTATTCGTACCTGACCTATCCGATTCCAGTCCAATTCTAGTTCCTATTCAGGTTTTGTATTTGGTTCTTATTTGGTTCAAGTATCCAATTTCAAATTCAATTTTTTTATGCAGCTGCTATTCAAAATACAAAACATAAATGCTCATTCACTAGGTTATTGGTCTTCCCCAACAAAAGAATGAACAAAAAATCATGAGCTATCAATAGACATGTATCCATGTCGAATGATCATAAGCAATCGATCATCTATTGAACTTCTAATATCATTAATTTCACTACTTGAAACTCTATTAGATGATTTATCATTTAGGTGATTGAAATTAAATATCGTTAATGATCCTGAGCAATCAATCTCCTAAATGATAATTGACAGACAAAAGATTTTAGAGTTGGACTATAATTGAAACTCTATTAGATGATTTTATCATTTAGGTGATTGATTATGTTGGGTTTCCATATAAGTTACATCAAGTTTTTAGTTAAAGAGGAAAAAATGACATTAAGTAATTCAGTCCGATTTTAGTTAGAATCGTCGGTTCTTGGCATAAATCCAGATCCAGACCGAACCGAATTATAAATACTTATTTTAGATACGGGATTTAACCATATTATGATGGGTTGAATTTTGTTCAAGGTATTCGGTCCAGAACTAGATTCGATTTTCAATTTCGGTTCCAATTTGACACCCTTATGCGCCACCACCAATTTGACAGCACACCCCCAAGTTGTAGAGGAGCCAAATCCCAATTTTTATGGGATAATGATTGTTGCCCATGTCCCCGCACTAGGTGAGGGGAGGGGAAGGGTAAGGATGTGAATTTGAAATCCAAACCGTTTATCAAAATTGGACCAAGCCATTTACATTGAAATCACAAAATCGTTTAATAAATGGTTCTATTATGGTTTCAAGTTTAAGACCGATTAGTTAAATGGATTGGGTTAATTTTAACCATTTTAACCCCATTGGTTTCAAACCGGATTGACACAATGAAAATCGAACATTTTAAACCGTAAAAAACTGATCCAATTAACCTGTATAACAATTAAATATTCGATTATTTTAACAAAACATTGGCTTTTGCTGGCGTGGCATTTTGAAATTGGTCAGTAACAGTGAATTCTATCACTGATCCTTTTGAAACAAGATCGGACGCCAAACTGGGATGAAATCCGACCTAATTATCTGTGCGCGTTTACGAGAAAGGAATCCCCATGCCGATTTTTACTCTTGCATCAAGTATTCAAGTTCCAGAATCCACGGCCTCTCCACTCTCCTCTGTGTGTTTCGGTGCTTCTCTGTTCGTGTGTCTGTGATAGAGATACTGCCCCCAACATGCCACTCCCCTATCATTGAGCGTGAGGAACAGGACGTGTGTTTTCTTTTAGGGCTCTTGTCGCATGTGTTTTAGGTTTTCGTTGTAATCCGGTTTGCGGAATCCCCTTTGAGGGCTCCAGGGTTTATGTTGCAGCATTGGTCTGTTTGATCTTGTTTGGTAAGTTCCGGCCCTACTCCAGATATTAGGGTTTATGGGTGTGCTTAGAGCTTCATGAGTTTATGTATATTGAGAGGCCAACTGATGGCTTCTTTATCTTGTTTCGCTTACTGAGATGTGATTTCCCCCCGTCGCTCGACTGAGTTATTGGGGTTCTCGATATGGACGGAAAGTGGATTTCTGTCAGCCCTCGACCTTGCTGTGCTCGCCGGATTTTGGCTAAGAAACGCCCGCGCGTTGATGGGCTGGTGAACAGCGTGAAGAAGCTGCAGAGACGAGAGATATGCTCTAAGCGTGACCGTGCTTTTAGTATGAGCAATGCCCAGGAACGTTTCAGGAATATACTTCTGCAGGTTAGATTTCCCTTCAAATCTTTTCCGTTTTATGGTTACTTGTCCCACCTCGTTTTCGGTTTTGTCTATGTATTATTGCTATTAGTTCCGTTCTTTTTCTGATTTCTAATTCCCGCCCCCTATACTTTTCCTTTCCTATTGGCTCTTCGGGTGTTTAGCTAGTCAGTAGATCGGATTGTACGTACGAGACAAATATATGCTTAAATTCAAGTTGTTGGCTCAGTGCGAGTTGCTTCTGCAGTTCATGCTCTTGAACTGGTTTAATCGCGCTGAAGGCCGGAGTTGTTTTTATGCCCGATAAGTACCAAGTTAAGGTGCGCTGCACTTTTTAGGCCATGTTTGGTTGCCAAGAAATGAAATGAAAAGAAAAGAAAAAATTCAAAAAAAAAAAAAGAATTTGAGGGGAGAGAGAGACACATTAATCAATTATTGCATCATGATAGAAAAAAAATCATGATGATGGAATGATTGGTTTATATGTCTCTCTCTCTCTCTTCAAAATCAGTTTTTCTTTTTCCCTATTTTTTTTTTTTTTTTTAAATTTTTTATCCCTTCTCTTAGCTACCAAACATAGCCTTAGTAATATTGCCTTGGCAGTTTTCCTTTGAAATAAATTCAAGTAAAACTGGCACGACATGGTTAAAAGGATTTAGTTCCTTGTTATTTCCCCCCTCTTTTATTTGCAACCATGTTCTGATTTTTATCAAGCCAAATAGTTTGGATGCAGCTTGTTGGGTTGAATAACTTGTCTGTCCATTAAAGCATTTAGCGTGGTCTTTCAATTGATGGCTCGCAAAGTGCAAAAGCAACTTTACACTAAAAAAAATGGAGTTCTTTAGTCGAATAATAGTTGTCTGCGATTCACGGTCGTTGAATGTATGACTATCTCTTTGTTGGGGAAAAGATTGCATAAGTTTCAGTGGATGAAATTATAGTTCAGCGTAATCATCTTATATAATTCAGCATAGTCAGTTTACTTAAAGGATGATATTGCTTGATACTTTAAAGTTAGCAAGACCCGTTTTGTGGTCTATCCTAATATGGAGTTATGGCATTCAAATTTGAAATTTGTAAAAGCTAAAAACTTCATAGCTCACTGACGGTGCAAACAGAGGTTTGGAACCCTAACCTAGGTGGGCGCAGGAACGTCCTGCAAAGAAAACGGATGCGTTAATGCATAACGGTGCTCTATGATCAGCTTGACTCCATGCTGGCTGTAAATCAGGTGGTCTACGAGCAGCTCGACCACCGGGAGAGAGTGGTCGTTACATCAGCTAGCTCAGCAGTTACTTGTTTGCTGGTTGATGTTTCAAAAAGACTCAGGGATCGTGCAGTATCCTACCTGCCTTTCGTAAGAGCCTTCGTTGACTTGATATCTATTCAGCAGAACGTTATTTGATCGAACAGGCTATGCTTGTAGGCCCAAAAGTTGGGTCTCTGGTCACCTACCTCCAATCCAGGTGGTAAGTTTACGAGCTTCATTAGGTTAATACTTCCTTCCTATTAACCCCTTAACCCGCCCCCCCAACCACACCCCAAAAAAAAAAAAAAAAAAGGATGATGAGACTTGGCCCTTTGCTCCCATTAGAGTTCCTAGATTGATTGCAATGCAGCCACATTACTTGGATTGCCAAATATTGTTGCAGGAAGGTAAGATCAGAAGTAGCAATGAGAACTATCATATATAGTTATTGGCATAGTTTTCTCGGTATCTAGGTGATCCTAGGTTTTGGAGGTGGGAAAACATCAATGCGGCACCAACAAGTCCCTTAGGCAACCTAGGCACCCTTTTAGCAAAGGGCACTTGGACACCTAATGGTTGCCTCGTAACAACTATGGTTATTGATTTAGCTACCAACAAGAAGGGATTAGTTTTGTATATGGGGCCAAAATACCCTGTTGGGTTCACTATGGGCCCACCCAAATACCCAAGGTACAAGGTACAAGGTACAAGGAATATTGGGAAGTCTGTAAATAGTTGGAAGTTTATAAGAAGAATCGAATAATGTAAATAATCAGAATGTTTCAGGTGCTACTTGGTTGACAAGGATATAAAAGAGATGAGTATTTATTGAGTGAGGGTAGACTTGGAAGCAAAACAAAAAGAAGGATATATGGGAGAGAGAGAGAGAGAGAGAGAGAGAGAGAGAGAGAGAGAGAGAGAGAGAATAGTGTGAAGGAGGGGAAGTTACCTACTACCTTACGAAAGAAAAAGAGTATAAGACGAAACTAATTGACTGGAAGACTAAATAGAATTAAGAGGGAAGGGGAGGGTATAGAAGGAAAGAAAAAGCATAAAGTAAAGCAATCACAAATCATGGGGATTGGGTTGTCTTCAACGTCCGACAAGAACCAAAATCCAATGATAGGAGTGCTCAATTTTAAGGTTAGAATCTCATCAGTTAGGCCTCTGTCTAGCCCGAAATTTCAATGGGAGATTCATAACCCCATGGACTATTAAATTACCTCAATCGACAATCAAACCTAAAACCCAAAATTTTGTACAGAATTTCTGAAACACGGCCTGGTGGAAGAGAGAGTTTCAGATCTGGTTTCAGCAAGAAGTCTCTCAACAGAAAGGTCGAATTGAGAAAGGAACCTAGATTTGGGGTCTCCCTAGGTAGGATAACCTTTGACCATAATCTCATGTTTAAAGGAACAGGGAAGAGAGGAATCAACACCAGCCTTTGTGAGCTCCTGTTACCGCTAGAGAGACGGGGTGGAAGATGAAATTGACGGATAGGAAAAGAATCACGCAGCAGAGAAGAGTAGGAGAAGGCCACTTGGTGATTCTCAACTAAGGGTCATTTAGGACACAATATTCTATTGATGGAACAGTGGTGGTTGAGTTGTCTTCAATATGGGTTTTTTATAATGCTCAATGACAAGCTCCGTGAATGTCGTTTGAGGGGGTATGGCCATGTTTAAAGGAGATTTGAGGACTCCCCAGTTAGGAAGAGTCATTTGATTAAATTTGATGGAATTAAAAGAGCTAGGGGCAGGCCTAAAATGACCATAGGCGAATTGGTGAGGAATAATATGCATAGTCTCAGCCTTGTCCCAAGTATGATCTTGGATAGAGCCTATTGGAAGTTAGGATCCATTTATGTAAGATTCTCCTAACTTGTTGGGCTGTCTCTTTCCTCTTACTCTCATCCATCTACTCTCATCTCTCATCTTCTTGCCTCCTCCTTCCACTATTCTCTGTTTGGACCATTTTTCTCTATTTTGTTTTGCATGGATCCATGAGTTGACCCCATTAAGTTGGGATAATGCTGAGTTTGTTTGTTTGTTTATTGATGGCTCAAAACCTTGGTTGAAGGACAACTCCCACAACCATATTTTTCACCAGCCAGCGAGTCAGTTCCTAGTGACCGTTGCTGCATATAGCTGTTGAACAGTAACTGGTCACTCATCTGTGAGCCGGTACATCAGCTGCTGAACAGCCGGTTGCTGTCCAGCAGCCCGTACACAGGCCAGTTCCTCATATGAGCTCCGGGAGGTTTTGAGCCAGTTGCTATTGGCGAGCCGGTTAATTGGTTGGTTACTCCCCATAGCTCTTAGGAAGAATTGTGTTGGTTATCAACCGGCGAGCTGATTGATCAGCTGTTTGCTGATCAGGTTGACTTCTAAATTCTGATTTTTAACAACTCTATTACAAATGCATTATACATGTGTTCTAAGTAAAAAAAAATACTATATTTTGGTCTTGTGGCTTCCTGAGGCCTGTGTACCAAAAATTCTAAGGTTAGTTTTGCCAATAAAGTATAAGTTCAATGTTTGGTCTAAGGTGTCCTATGTGTCCTAATGTTGAGAATCACCTTACATGATGTGCTAGGGAATCAAATAAACATATGTAAGTACAATTCCAGAACACAAGGAATCATTTTACACTTGATGGAGTCTCTTGGTGTTGATACCGTTGATGCTCTTGACTTGCTCTTAACCCACTTGAGCTTCTTTGGACAAATCCCAAATTGGTGTTGATGAAATTTTCCAAGAATGGAGAAGGTGATCTTGACGTAGACCAATTGTAATGACACCACTAAGTCAAGGATTTGACTTATAGGAGTGGATGAACGCTTCAAACCATAAAGGTGGCTTACACTAAGCTCATGATATTTTTTGTCACTAGCTGCTATAAGCTACAAGTTGGAAGGCCAAGATCACAAAGTGACTTGACCAACCAAGAAGCCATTGCTTTAAAAAACCTGCGCACTTACACATCGTGGTTAGAGAGGTACACGTTAATCAAGGTTTTTTCCTTACAAAGACACTGTTAGTTGTCACCAGAAACATTAGATGTAAATTGACATATACAGAAACATTAGATGTAAAACCCATGAATTGACATATATATGTTGGGTTTTTATTGTAACAGGCTGAAAAATAAAGCTCAAGTAATCAATCCCGGGGAGGTTTTATATTCTTTTTGGCCCCGTTTGTTTGATGGAAAAAAGTGGGGTGGGAATTAAGGGAATTGGGACTTCAAAGGTTTTCCATAAAATTCCAAAAACCAAAGTTGTTTTGTTTGTATGGGTTGGTAAAGTAACAAACATCATGCATTAAATGTTAAAGTGCACTCAATGTCTTGTCTACTTACGTGGCAAGGGAATTATTCCACCCCGCCTTCTTCAAAGTCCTACCACATTGGGTAGGATTTTGTGGGACGGTGGGGATATGGATTATATTATTATTTTATTATTCCATCCCATCATTTACTATCCTATGCTTTTTTGGCCTTTGTTACCCCTTGAGCCCATTACTTGTGGAGCCCACAACTTTTCCTTCCCCACAGAACAAATGGGACCTTGGTAGTTAAATTGGAAGGTGCAGCTGGTTATTTAGTTATCTTTACTTTCTTTATTAAGTTTCCAATGAGGATCTGTTTAGGTAACTCAAAGGGGCGCTTGTTTAGTACATCTAAGTATTCTAAAGGTTTAGTACTGTTGTATGGGGTAATGATTTGTATCTAATATGACACCAGCCCTCTTTATTTATAACAATGGAGAGAAGGTTCTAGAGAATTATAAAGACCATTAAACCCCTTGGGATTTGTTTGGTAATTGACATTTTCCCTAAATCCCATAAAATCCATTATTACAACACTCCCTCTCAAGTTGGTGCATAGATATCACATATGCCTAACTTGTAGATAATAGGGTGAAACTTACTACTAAGACCTTTAGTAAATACATCAGCTGGATGTTCATTACTAGGAACAAAAGGCATAGTGATAAGGCTCATATCTAGCTTTTCTTTGATGAAGTGTTGATTGATCTCCACATGCTTGGTTTGATCATGCTGGACAGGGTTGTGAGCAATACTAATGGCAGATTTGTTGTCACAAAGGAGCTTCATAGGAAAGGTAGCAGGAACAACCAAATCAGTGAGAAGACCATGAAGCCATAGGAGCTCACAAATGCCATGTGCTATAGCACAGAACTTTGCTTAAGCCCCTCAATGGGCAACCACAGCTTGCTTCTTGCTACGCCATATAACAAGATTACCACCAACAAAGGTGCAATAACTAGTGGTAGACTTGCGGTCATTAGGAGAACCTGCCCAATCCGCATCTGTCAAGGCCTCCACCCTAAGGTGGTCATGAGGAGAAAAAAGGATGCCATGTCCTGGGGCAGATTTTAAGTACCGGAGAATACGCAGCACAACTTTCATGTGAGTCGAGTAGGGATCATGCATGTACTGATTAACCAGGCTGATGGCAAATGCTATGTCAGGACGTCTATGAGAGAGATAGATCAACCGTCCCACTAATCTTTGATATCTTCCCTTATCTACTAGATCACCTTCCTTGCTACTCTGGTGACCATTAGCTTCAATAGGAGTGTCTGCCGGCTTACACCCCAATATGCCTGTCTCAGAGAGCAGATCAAGCACATACTTTCGTTGAGACAAGTAGATCCCACGAGAAGACTTGGCAACTTCAATGCCAAGGAAGTAACGAAGTTGTCCTAGGTCTTTGATCTCAAATTCCTCACTTAAGTATCTCTTAAGGCGAGAGATTTCTCCCAGATCATCACCAGTAACAATAATATCATCTACATAGACTATTAAGACAGCAATCTTCCCACCAGATCTCTTGAGGAACAGAGTGTGATCGGCATTGCTTTGAGAGTAACCTGTAGCAACCATAGCCTTATGGAAATATGCGAACCAAGCACAAGGGGATTGCTTCAGGCCATATAGAGTACGCTTCAGCTTGTATACCTTCTCTTGGGCTTTGGAGCAAGTGAACCTAAGAGGAATGTCCATATACACTTCCTCCTCAAGTTTCCCATAAAAGAAGGCATTCTTCACATCTAGCTGCTGGAGATCCCAATCTAAGTTGGCGGCACAAGCCAAGATAACATGAATTGTGTTCATCTTAGCAACTGGAGCAAAAGTCTCCTAGTAGTCAATCCCATAAGTTTGTGTGAAGCCTTTGGCAACAAGTCTGGCCTTGTACCTATCCACTGTACCATCAGCCTTTTGTTTTACTTTGAAGACCCATTTGCATCCAATTGTCTTCTTTTGTGAGGGAAGACACAACAGATCCCGTGTGTCATTCTTCTTCAAAGCCTGCATCTCTTCAACCATATCTGCCTACCATTGTGAGTCTGCACTCGCTTCCTGCCAGGTATGAGGAATGGACACAGAGGAAAGAGAAGACACAAAACTATAAAAGGAAGGAGAGTGAGTCATAAGAAACAGTTTTAGCAATAGGATGTAAAGTACAAGACCTAATGCCTTTAGGAACAGCAATAGGCAACTCAAGAGACTTATCAACAGAAGGAGAAGGAGAATTACCAGGGTCCAACGGGACAAGATCATGCTCGAGAGGAGACGATTGACATAGTAGGGTAGATGCTGGATGTGTAGTGGTCTGAGTTTGCTCTCTGTGACTATACACACGTATCTCTGGCCGAGGCGCAGTAGGAGAAGGAGTGTCACTCTCCCCCTGAAACGAGATACTAGCAGGAATAGCAATTTCAAGAGACGGCGGCACATCTTCGACAATGGAAGGAGACTCCCCCTGAAGAGTTGTCGCAATGCAGTATGACGCAGATTCGTGGAAGACAACATCCATAGTCACAAACCAACGTCGAATAGGAGGATGAAAACACCGATAGCCTTTCTGAGTAGGAACATACCCCAGAAAAATGCAATGGAGACCACGAGGATTAAACTTTCTATGAGGATGATGATCGTGAGCATAGCAAACACTACCGAATACCTTAGGAAGAACAAGAAACGCAGCGGAATCTTGGAGAAGATCCAGAGGGGAGTAGAAGGCATGGACCGGAGAAGGCATTTGGTTGATAAGAAAGGGAGTAGTGAGAATTACGTCGCTCCAGTACTGGGGAGGAACATGCATCTCAAACATAAGAGAGCGTGCTACCTCACAAAGGTGGCGATTCTTCTGCTCAGCAACCCCATTCTGAGCTGGAGTATCCTCACAACTAGTCTAATGAATTATCCCATGATCGGAAAGGTAAGCTTGAAAGGACCCTTCAAAGTGTTTCTGGCCAATGTTGCTTCGAAGAATCTTAATGGTAGCACCGAATTGAGTCTGAACCATGCGATGAAACTGCCGAAAGATATAGAAGGTCTCGCCCTTGGTTTGCATCATATAAACCCAAGTAGTCCAAGAATGACAATCAATAAAAGAGACAAACCACTGATAACCATTGATAGACACATAGCAGGATGAACCCTAAATATCAGAATCTATCAATGAAAAAGGAGCGGGACTTTTATTTCCAGAAACAGAATAAGTGATTCGAGTTTGTTTGGCCAAAACACATGCCTCACAAAAAAACTGACTTGAATTACAATTTTTAAAGGAAGGAAAAACTCTAGCTAAAGTTCCCAAAAGGGGATGTCCCAACTGACGATGCCATTATAGTAATTCAGAGATAGGAGGTGATGTAAAAGATGTCTGAAGAGCTTGATCAGAGACTAAGGCCGAGTCATCATCAAGCAGATACATACCAATACGTACCCTACCAGAACCAATCGTTGCCCCTGTCACCAGATCCTGAAAAACACAATGAGACGGGAAAAAAGTGACTTTGCAATTAAGACTGGAGGTAAGATTACTAATGGACAAAAGGTTAGTGGGAAAAGAAGGAACATGCAATATAGTAGAAAAGGATAAAGAGGGGGTACAACCAACAGAGCCTTTCCCCAGAATAGTGGAATAAGTCTCATTAGCCAATTTGACCTTACCATTACCAGGACAAGTGTAATGTGAAAAAAGAGACAAGCGGCCTGTCATATGATCAGAAGCCCCAGAGTCTATAATCCAAGGGATAGAAGGGATAGACATAGTATGGCCAATTGGCCACAAAAGGAGATACTTGACCCAAAAGGGGTGGAATGAGCAGAGCTCACAGTGGCAGGTGTAGGAGAGTGTGGATGTGTCAATAGGCGCCGGAGGGCAGTAAGCCCATCAAATGATAGTGAGACTACTAAGGAGCTAAGAGCAGGGTTAGATTCAGGGCTCTCAGTATGGTTGGCCTGCCCAGAAGTATCGGCATGACCCTTCCCTTGCCCTTTTCCAGATGTATCAGCAGGACGACCATGAAGCTTCCAGCAGTGCTCCTTGGTGTGACACTCCTTCCCATAGTAATCGTGATGTAGATTAATAACCAAAATAGGTTTGTTTTATTAGGAATAAGCCTAAGGTTGGGTTGTATATGTGTTGGGCTTTCAGTCCATGTTGTTTGAAGTGTATTGGGTCACTTTTATGGGTCTAAAAGAGGGGCTCTAAGATTGAGTACGGGATTACTAGTTAGTTTTTCCTTTTTTTCATTGGTTTCCTTTTTAGTTGGGTTTTGATGGGGTTAATTAGTTTATAATTTCAGTATTTCTTATTTCCTAGTTTCTATTTTTAATTTTAATAACTAGAGGACTTGCTTTTATTTAGTTTCTTATTTCAGTTTTGGAAACTAAAGTGAGTTTCTATTATTTGTAAACCCCCATCATTATTATAAATAAATGAGCCCCACGATTTTTATGAATGAAAAAGTTATGTTGCTGTTTGCTCTTATGAGTGCTTTGTGTGTGATCAAAGTGAAGGACTGTTGTTTGATCCTGTGACTCTTTGCGGCGTGAAGTCGAAGAGGTCTCTTCTATCTATTTCTCTCATCTCTTCTAACGCATTCAAGTTTATTTACAAAGTTCTACTGTTGTCGAGCACCGCAGGTATTTTTCTGATTCAAATTCTGCCTAGAATTACCATCTGTTGAGAAATCAATCTTTATTCCCTGAAGTTTTTATTGCCCTCAATTGATGGTTGTTCTTTGATTAAAAAAATCCTGTAGTTGAGACTTGGTTAGACTCTCTATCCTAGTGCACACTGGAGTCCTAGTAGAGGAGCCACCAGACTGTGGGGTTGCACTAAGGGATTGAGTGCCAGAAACAAGTGCAGATCTCTCAGTAGTAGTGGTAGCTTGTTGTGAAAGCATAGTGGTACGTCGATTGTCCTCAAGTTGGATCACAACATAGGCTTGATCCAATGTAGGAAAGTGGTCACGACTCAAAACCTGGGACCGCAACTGATCAAACTCCACATTCAGACCTGCCCGAAAATCAGACCCTGATTTTGTCCTCTCGCTTCTGAAACTTGGTGACATCTTTAGCGGTGGAAGGAGTATAATCCTCATAGAAATCCAACTCAGTCCATAGTGATCGCAACTCATAGTAGTACTGTGACAGAGTGAGCCCTCTTTGCCTCAGATCACGAACCTTCTGGCGAAGCTCAAAGACCTGAGCATCATTCCCTGCCTGGGAATAGATATTCTGGATAGACTTCCAGATCTTTGCAGTGGAGTCAAGGAGGAGATAGCCACGCGAAAGCTGTGGCAACATGGAGTTGACAAGGAAGGCCATAACCAGAGAGTTGGCACACTCCTACTTGTCAATCTCAGTACCGGTGGTCAGACGCTTCGTAGTTCCAGTGAGATACCTGTAATAGCCATGGGACTTGATGGAGATGCAGACCGAGCGTGACCACATAAGGTAGTTTGTGCCATCAAGCTTGATTAGGGGTGTCAAAAAAGCCCGGTGAACTCGAATCAGCCCTAGCCTGCCCTAAGCCTGAACAGGGATTGGGCTGAGATTTCAGCCCATAGGGTGGGTTAGGGTTGAGATTTTCAAGCCTGTGGTAGGGTTAGGTTGGGCAACCCAACCCGACCCGACCCAACCCAACCATGTGTATTAAGTATATAATCATATAAATATGCTAATAATTATTAATGGGTACTTATAGAAAAGGTCTTTCGTTTTCCACAATTTACATAGACGAAAACTTTGATCTTTGGCCTCTGCAATGCATCAAGATCAAGCAACCAAGTAACCGATAGTATTGGGTTGGACTGGATTGGGTTAAACCCAGCCCAATTAGAGTACATCAGGGCTGGGTTGGGTTAGGCTAAACCCGATAGGGTTGGGCCTAGGCTGAGATATCCCAGCCCAACCTAGGGTTGGGCTGGGCTTGGGTTGAGTTAAGAGACCTTAGCTTGATAGCCCAGCCCAGCCCGGCCCGGCCCGGCCCATTGACACTCCTAAGCTTGATAGCATGAGGAGAAAAGGTAGGAAGAGCCGTGGTGTCTCTGCCAGTAGAAGCAAATGAGATGGTAGATATGGTTGCTACTCAAGGGGGCTATGCAAATAGAAGAGACAATAGCCGGAGATAGAGAAAACACTAAAATAATGAGAAAAAACTAGAAAACCCAAAAATCGATTTAGGGTAAAACCCTGAGAAAACGATTTTGGGGATAGCTCTAGAACAGAGACCTCAAACGAAAGTGGTCGGTACATACCACCACAAGGATAAGAGGCACCAATTGCAACAAACATCAAGACAATCGAAACATCGAACGGGAAAAAAGCATCCCGGCAATAAAAAACGTTCTCAAGGAGAACCCAAAAAAAGTGATAAAAAAAAGGTTATGGGTCTCTCAGATCATTGTAGAAGAGAGTGATAGTCCAGGGGAATGATGGGTGGAGGCTAGAAACCCTCTTGGTGGTTTAAGTAGCTCCCACCACGAGAGAGAAATAGATGGAAAGAGATGGAGGGAGGCACAGATGAAGGCGGAACTGGGAGAGAGAGAAATGAAAAAGAGGCAAAGAGAGGGAGAAGAGGGAGAACCTTTAGGGTTTCGGATCCTAAGGCTTTGATACCATGTTGAATGGGGTAATGACTTGTATCTAATATGACACCAGCCCTCTTTATTTATAACAATGGAGAGAAGGCTCTAGAGAATTACAAAGACCATTAAACCCCTTAGGGTCCGTTTGGTAATTGACATTTTCCCTAAAACCCATAAAACCCATTATTACAACAAGTACAATATGCATTGAGATGGTCCATTAGTCCATGGTTTGACGGGCAAGCCAGTGATCCATTCAAGGTAATCAGATTTTATATCTTCCTCGATTACTGTTATTTAGTGTGTTACAAATTCACAGACCTGATTTTAGTGATTGGTATGGAACTTTGAATCCCGGCTTAATTCTAGATTTGTTTCCCTATTTCTCTTTGATTTTGGGCTTTGGAGAACTACAATTTAAGGAGTCTAATATTTCTTTTGGTGGTGCTTTGCTTCTGATCTAGTATAAATATGTTATGTTTTGTGCCTTACGAGGGTAACTGGGTATCTTCAGTGAGAATTCAATGGAATATCTTTCTTGTAGTGGAATGAACTTCGAGAATATTTAACCTTGAATTCGAGAGTGTTTCAGATGGGGTCTCAACTGAGTTAATAAGGGCTTGGGTTTTGATGAGACTTGAAACAAGATGATTTTTTAGTTGTTTAAATGAAGTGGCTAAAAAATGGTGGTGATTCTAGAGACGAGAGAGAAAACCTGGTCCATATACCAAATAGTCAATCAGCTATGGCCAGGGCTTCCCTGTCATACATTCGAAAACTTTTTCCAGTAGTAGGGGGTTTATTTGCTTTGTCTTCTTCAAGCTGTTTGTAGGAAAATATTTTCTAGTTGTTTAAATGAAGTGGCTGAAAAATGGTGGTGATTCTAGAAAGAAAACCTTGTCCGTGTATCAAATAGTCAATCAGCTATGGCCAGGTCTTCCCTGTCATACATATGAAAACTTTTTCCAATAGTAGGGGGTTTATTACTTTATTTGCTTTGTCTTCTTCAAGCTGTTTTAAGGCTTGTTTTCTTTCAGTAACTAGTAGAAGCTTGGCTCTTCTTTGTGGAAAACTGGGATGTGAAATGAGTGGAATATGATTTCCCATATTTCCTAGCTGTCATCTCTCTCGTGGCAGAGTAACATATTGTACGTCTCCTTGTGTTTTTTTGTGTATGCATAACCCCTTTAATATGTTGGTCTCTCGAAGCTGTGTTTGCAATAATTTGTTCCATTGATTTTGCATCAGGAGGAATATGATACTCATGATCCCAAGGGACATTGTCCCTTAGTACTTCCTTTTCTGAAGAAGAGATCAAAAATTATTGAAATTGTGGCAGCCCGTGATATCATCTTTGCTCTTGCACATTCTGGTGTTTGTGCAGCCTTTAGCAGAGGTAGTGGGACAGTAGTTTAATTGAAATTTAAAACTTTATTTTATATAAAAAATTATTCCCATATATTGTATTAAGTAATCTAAACAGAAGATTTTATAATGCATGCATTGTTGTTGGGATTTAATGCAGAGACAAGCCAGAGAATATGCTTTCTTAATGTGAATCTTGATGAAGTCATTCGGAGCTTGTTTTATAATAAGAACAATGATTCACTTATTACAGTTTCAGTTTATGCATCAGACAACTTCAGTTCTTTAAAATGCAGAACCACAAGGATTGAGTGCGTTAAACCTCTCTCTCTCATCTATTCTCTATCCATGAATTTCCATATATTTTGCTTTTCCTCTCTAACTTATATTGTTTGTTTTCTTTATTAATATTTTTGCTTATCTGAATGGTGTAGATATATCCGGAGGGGCAAACCTGATGCTGGTTATGCTCTTTTTAAGTCTGAGTCACTGAAGTGGCCAGGGTTTGTGGAGTTTGATGATGTAAATGGAAAAGTTCTCACTTACTCTGCACAGAATAGGTGATTTTTATTTATTTTTTGAACTCTCATGATGTAGTGCTTCCTGAGATGCTGTTGGATTTAACATTGCTACTCTGAATTTCCCTTATGTTTTCTTTTGTCAGTGTATACAAGGTATTCGATTTGAAAAACTACACATTGTTATATTCTATAACAGATACGAATGTTGAAGAAATTAAGATCAGGTAACTCTCTCTCTCTCTCTCTCTCTCTCTCTCTCTCTCTCTCTCTCACAGACGTGCACATAGAGAGCTGGCAAATGCATGATTCCTCCCTTTTCACTATTTCTATATAAAACATTTTCTTTGCATGCTTTATTAATCTGATACAATGTGCATTTCCTACTTCCATCTGGTCAACTTATGTTTCCTTGGTAGTGCAATTCCTGTTCATTGACATAATGTGCACCATTAACTTGTACATGCACATATGGATTAATTAATAAAACATTTTGCAATCTAATATCAGATTATACGTTCTTTTTTTTTTTTTTTTTTTTTTTTTTTTTTT
>NC_056568.1:3583399-3588528 GCF_013358625.1 Macadamia integrifolia | reverse complement strand
TTTTTTCCCATTTTAGTACTCTCGGGTAATTTGTTTTCAGCATTCTATTTTATGTTTCTCACACAAATATATCCACAACATCATGGTCTCTTTTTAATTTGAAATTGCAAGCTAAAAGGGGAAAATAATTCCATGTGTTCTTGACTTCTCTTTCATTCAAAATATGAGCTTGGATTGGATCATGGAAAGGGAGCATGCTTATATATTTGTTAGCAAAAGAATTTGGTGAGGGAGCATGCTTATGTACCTAGCAAAAGAATTTGGTCAGTTAGTGTTTCTTCAGGAGTTCAGGGTACGTTTTGAATAGGCCTGTTGAGGAGCACCCTTTAGTATGGGCTGGTCTTGGTAGTAAACATGTGGCTCAAGCCTGAAAACTTGAGTAAATAGTTCTAAAAAAATTGGATACCAAAAGATAGGTTAGAGATTCAGGTTAGGTGTGATTCCGACTACAAAGTAACATAACAAGTATTATATGCTTTTGGATTGCCTTAAAGTTGGGGAGAAATGCCCATGATGTGCCTCTTTACTTGTGCCCCTGCTATTTTGACAGTTATATACCAACTTCTTTTCGATTGTGCCTTGCAAAATTGCACAATTTCCAACCTTCTTCCACACTAATATTTTGACAAATAACTTGTCATAATAGCTTTCTAGCCACCCAAGCTTTTTCTTAAAAAAAGGAGAAGAGTTGGAAATTTGGGACTATGCAACAGCAAATACTAAAAAAAAAAAAAATGGAGAGAATGAAAGAGGATCATGGTACTGAATTGCTTCCATATCCACAAGTGTCTGGATTAAGCCTTCTGTTTGAAATGCACTTTCCTATCCATGATTTATGATTAAGTTTTGACCATTACTCATTCGTGCACAAGAGGGTTGAAGCTTAGGTTTAGGGTTTTGCCATGGTTGTCAAAGATTAACTATAGTCCTATAAATTTCTCCCTTTTGTGTTGTGTGCCCTTCTTGGAGAATCGTTTTCTGCTCAAGTGTCAAGGTCGCATTCTTTAATTTTAAGAATGTTGTATTTCCTCTAGGAGGTGAGTGGTGCAGATAGATGTTGGATTAGATTAACACATGTAATTCATAAGCAAGTAGAGTTTGAGTCCAACTAAATTTCAGTTTTAATGTTAAAGAGTCAAGTTTAGATTTTCGTTTTAGGATAGGATTGGAACTTCTTTATTTCCTTCTATATAACGGTAGGTAAGCAATGATTCTCAGTTGAATTGGTATGAGTTGAAATAAGTGGATTGTTATCATATACCAGAGCCAGGAGTGCAGTGCGTGCTTCTCTTCCCTTCCCCATCGATTTTCTCAGCAGTCTTCTTTTCCCTCCCATTACACACTGTTATTCTTTCATCTTTCTTGTTTTCTTTCTTGTCTTATGAAATTATTGTTTTCTCTTATTCTGAGCGTTAGTTGCAGCCCCCAGGCAGTTGGTTAATATCTTTCATAGCAGAACCAGTTGGCTTGATGTTTTGGGTATAAGCCAACCTCGCATAGGCTGCCTAACACCTACGACCTGTTTCCCTAGTAATCACACTCTGTATTAAGAACCAAATCTGCAACCCTCCTGGTTCTCTTCTACCCCCAGATCTGATTTGTAGGAGTAGTATAACTTCTTTGACCTCGCCTACCGTTAGAATTGGCAGAACATCAAGTTTCTGGCCTTCGCCTGCAATTTCAGCCTTATTGAAACTTGCATGAGCGAGCTATTACACCTGAAACAAGGTTGGGTGACCGCTGGGTTTCTGTTTACCGTGGTGAGGAGGATGAATTCGTCTTTCTTAATCGCAAATAAGCCCCTCACTTATTAATATTACTTAAAACCATTCTAGTTCTGATTTCTACTATAACTCATTACATTGTTGAGATTTAATTTCAGAAAATTCCCTCTTGCCTCAGTTTTAATACTTTTACGTCCTTTATTCTTTTTCTTGCCTAAAGAGGTCCCAATTCCCAACTATCCTGAATATATACAAACTTACCACCTGATGCAGATAAGTCGCTTAAAAGGTATATTTTATTGGAAATAAGTCTTGGGTTGAGTTATGTATGTTTTGGGCCTTTGATCTCATGGATTTCCATTGTAATAGACCACTTTAATGGGCCTAAAATATGGGTAGAAAGTAGGAAAACGAGATTTAATTCATTAGTTTAGTTAATGTCCTGTTTTGAGTTTATTTTCTTTCTTATTACAGTTTCCTAGTCAGTTTAGGTTTACCAATTACTTAAGGATTGGGTTAGGCCTTTCTCTTTTAGTGTTTGAGTTGTTTCGAGTCTTCAATATAAATTTGTAAGGGCTACAACATGGTATATGAATTTGAATGAAATTTTCTCTTGTTGTTTGCAAAGATTTGCCTGGGATAGGTTGTGTTCATTAACTGGGATAGTTGAGGGTGAGAGACCTAGGTTGTGATAGCCATTCCCCTACACCCCCCCCAATTCTTCCCTTCCTTCTTTCCTCTATTTTTCTATTTTATTTTCTGATTTGTTCTTGAATCTAAAATTTATTGAATGTACTAAGGATTCGATCACTTGTGATTCGATCTTACATTAATATTCCCTATCTTAGAAAAAAAAAATTGTACTCAAATTTTATAGAGCGTAAGAATGATTCGCACATGATGTACATCTGTCATCAAACCATAGAAAAATTCAGATAGTTCCTTGAACATATGGATGTAGTTGTATATGCATGGTTGATGTTTTTCAAGGTACTTCAAGGGGGATGATGAACTCTACATGCTCAACTTCAACGCCTTCAGATGTATCCATGGGACCGTCTACTCGCTCATCTTCTATTGGCCCTTTAAACTTGGGTTCTAAAATTTGCTCTTCACCAACCAACTGTTAGTATTCACCTTCTGGAACTCTTACTGTGTTCTGAAATTGGTTTTTCCATCTAGCTTGTTGGCAGACTTCTTTTTTCTTCTTTATTTTTTGGTTTATTTTTTTTATTTTATATATATATATATATATTTATATATATATATATATATATATAAAATATATTGCTGTAGTCAACTTCAACGTCTTTTTTTCTGGTGGGAATTTTATTGCTGTAGTCAAATTCTTGACTCTGTGTCATGCACGCTTGGATCAATTTCCACAAGGCCCATGAGTCAAATTCCCTTTCTTGGCTGAGGGGTCAAAACTTGGGTGAGTGGAAAGTCAATAGCGGACAAGTTTTTTGCAAGGGGTTGGTTATTAATTTTATTCAGCTGATTTTTTTTCAGATGGACGGGTTACTCATAGTGTGTTTTACATTTTGTAAGTTCTTGTAAAGACTCTTGTGATGTTCTAAGTTCTTTCCAATCCATTTACTTATGCTTGATTTATTAGAGTTTAGAGTTCATTTGCTTCCTTTCTATTTTTATTTGTGATGAATATTATTGAGCTGCTTTAATAGTCATTCCGGTATGCCATAGATGCAAATATGGTTATCCTTCTCAATGCTTCCCATTATTTTGCATTTTTATTACAGTCCGGGCATCATGTTGTTGATTTTTTCAAAAGCTAGTAGCCATGTTCCACTCAAGATTCTTTCGATAGAGGATGGCACTGTTCTTAAGGCTTTCAACCATCTGCTTCATCGAGATAAGAAGGTGGACTTCATTGAGCAGTTCAATGAAAAGCTTCTTGTGAAGCAAGAGAATGAAAATCTTCAGATTCTTGATGTAAGAATTTTCTTGTTTGTATTTTCTTATTTATTGGAAATTAAATATTTTCTCGTTGATATACCAATGCCAGGTCTTCTCATTAATATAACAGATTAATACTAGTTTTTTCTCATCTTCAGATTCTTGATCCATGTTCATTATTAACAAAGTTTGACACAGTTTATTTGCTGGTTTCCATGTAGGTTCGTAATGCTGAGCTAACAGAAGTTAGCAAATCTGAGTTCATGACTCCCTCCGCCTTTATCTTTCTGTACGAGAATCAGTTGTTCTTGACATTTAGAAATCGAACTGTGGCTGTTTGGAACTTCCGAGGGGAGCTAGTAACTTCATTCGAGGATCACCTCCTATGGCACCCTGATTGTAACACAAACAACATTTATATCACAAGTGATCAGGATCTTATTATTTCTTACTGCAAGGCTGAGTCTGATGATCCATCAGTGGAAGGAAATGGTAAATTTTCTCTGCTGATAATGTTCTTAGGTGCCCTCACACTTTAGTTGTCACTTGGCTTTCGTGAATAAATCAATTGAATTTATTGGATTATATATCTGATTCTTCGTGGCAGCTGGTTCAATCAACATCAGCAATATCTTGACTGGGAAATGCCTTGCTAAAATACGTGCAAACAACAGGAGTAAAGAAGAGTGTAGGATCAGTGGCAGATTGAAGAAGCGGTTATATGCCTCCAGAAGTAGGAATCTGGTTGCAGATGCTTTGGAAGATATTACCGCACTCTTTTATGATGAGGAACACAATGAAATCTACACTGGTAACAAGCATGGTTATGTCCATGTATGGTCTAACTAAAGACAATATGTTGCAATATTTCATTCTGGATTTGATGAGTGTTACCCAAAGGTGATGCATCATTGGGCTGGCTGCACCATTGATGAAAGAATTTCATGGCACTGTAAGTGTTATTGTAGTTTTGCCTGTTTGTTTGTATTTCTGTTGTGCATTTACTTATTTTTCTTCCCATTTGTCAAACTTTATTATTTTGAGTAGAACAGAACTGTACAGAGGAGGTAAGATCTATTTACAATTAGGTTGAAACATTTCTGAGAGTGCTTCCCTTGCCAGGATAGAATGATGCATCAAAAAGTCAACTTCCTGATTAGTTTTGACACGGGTGACAATGATCAAGTTGTGAAGGTGGAAGCCATGCGTTTGCTGACATGATTTTATGTAAATCGTAATTGGATGAGGAAGATTGGCTAATCTGGTTTGGGGATCCGTTGGGACAGTCCCGGTCGTAGTCCAATGATTTGATGGCTATGACCATGCACTTACTGTCTGACTCGGGAGAAGCAGGGATTGGATCAGTTAGATGCATGTCTAAGAATGCATTCAAGATGTTTCCTGCACATCCTATCACATGAGATTTTGCAAATCTGAGACCGTTATTGGTATATGTAACTATTGAAATTTCTTTAATTCCCCCCCCCC
>NC_056568.1:3577404-3583379 GCF_013358625.1 Macadamia integrifolia | reverse complement strand
CCCCCCCCCCCCATCCCCCCAAAACAACCTCTTTTCTGTTTTTTGTTTGCAGACAGAGAAAGATCATTAATCGAAACATGAAGTACATACGCATTATGTCCATACTACACAATTCTAAATTTACGATGTATAACAAGGTAAGAGCACCACTTCGGTAGACTCCGTGAGGGAAAAATTAGTTAAAAAAATTAAGGGAATTATAGACATCCAAAAATAAAGAATCCGTGGCCACGAACAGGTGCATGAGTTCACTGCCACGTTATGCACATAATTAGAATCAGACCAAATTTCTGTTATATGCCAACCGAACTTCTCAGCATGCTTTAGACCTTGGAGAAGGCTTTGATTTTCGGCATCAATAAATTTTTTTTGTCATCGTATAAGCATCCTTGAAATAGAATAACACAAATCCACCTTAGAACCTTTTGTTCAAGGTTTTTTTTTAGATTCAAAAGAAAATCTTAAAATTTAAGAGAAAAGTCATAAATTTTTGTTTAACTATATCTTTATTTTGGCCAAAAGAACATCAGTAGGCTTGATTAGAAAAGACAATTAAAAAGAAGATTATAGACATCCAGAAAAAGAGGACAACACCCTAAGGTCATTACGTGGTTGTTAGGTCAAAAATCAAGTGTCCTAAATCTTCAGAATTGCTTCAAACTTCCTTGATGTTCTATTCCTTCACTTGAGCCTGCTGCATCCCAAGTAGGAGACCCCATGTGCTTGTTTCAACAGAATTTTTTGTCATCAAGTAGTCAGCCGTGAATGAGATTTCATATAAAAAAACAAGTTGTCCACTCACAAATGTTAAGACATGGATTAGAAGCAGTGGCACAAACCATGATAATAACATCTAAGTATGGTAGGGTAATAGAAAGGGGTTCTGGTGTAGAGGGGGGTACCTGTTGCTGAGGTGTTACATGAAGTTTAGGGTGAAGTGAGTTAATCCACCATAAGTTTGGTGAGAGGATTTTATAAGGATTAGGTTTTTCTTTTTCGAGAAGAGACTCCATTCTCAACCCCAATAGCCCAGCAACCCAAATATGTATGAAAAACTTGCAAGATGGAAATACATGCCATAGGGTTTTCTTGTGAAGTTTACTAAAGCCATAAGAATTTTCAATATTCATCCATTGGCCAAGAATGTCTCTAATATGTAACAATCTTGAAAAGAACTACTTAAATAATCTTATTTTCTGACCGGACATTTATCTTTTTCAAACTCATGCTCATGGTCGGTGACATTATGGGACGGGACCAGTTTCATTAAACAATCCCACGTAAGAGAGAGAGAGAGAGAGAGAGAGAGAGAGAGAGAGAGAGAGAGGATTTCGCAAGAAAAATTTATATAGGTGATGAAGAAGAGATGGTCAATGGTGGTTGGCTGGTAGCTCTCACTATACTATTGCATTTGGGGTGGGATGTTTTGCCTTTGGGTTGGTTTCTATTTGCCAAGTGGTTTGAAGAGTGACAACCTGGAATTTATAGTTTCAACTACTGCCTATGTGTCATAAATCTCCCCGCCCATGTTAGCTTCATGCGTTTCGCGGATATTCTAAAGAGGTAATTTCCTTTTGACACCCCACCCCGTAAGTGTCAATAAATTGTAATTTTTTTTGAAAAAATTATTTGATTACCCACTTAAGGGTTTTCCTTTACAAAATTACTCACCAAAAATTTCAGTTAACAAAAATACCCAAAATTAGGTTTTTCTTTATAAAATTATCCATTTAAAGTTTAAGTTAACAAAAGTACCAAAAATTAAGTTTGGGTTTATAAAACTATCCACTCAAAGTTTTAGTAATAAAAAAAAAACATGATTATATATGGAAGATGAAGACTTACTATTTTGAGTAGTTTTGTAAACCCAAACCTGATTTTGGGTATTTTTGTTAACTGAAATTTTGGGTGGGTAATTTTGTAAACTCAAACTTAATTTTGGGTATTTTTGTTAATCAAAACTTTTTGTGAGTAGTTTTGTAAAGGGAAACCCAAAAGTGGATAATCATATAATTTTCCTTTTTTTTTTATCTAGTTTTTTTTTTTAAATTTAATATAAGAATAAAATGGGTTTTCAAAAGTTAGAATCATTTTTAATAAAAATGCAATTTCTATGTAAAATGACAGATTTATCTTTATTAAAAAAAATGCATTAAATGCTTTTAATGTGATTGTGATGTTCATGCATGAGAAGAACAGCTAAATCCGTGTTCTCTCTCCTGCTGCATGGATGATTTTAATATCGTTTGTCCCACTCCCGTCCCATAATTTCTTACAAAGTCTTTTAATTAATTAGGGGGCTGGTTTAAAACTTTAAACGGAAAAAGACTTCCCGGTTTGTTCAGTCTGTGTAACTTCGGTCTTCTACGAAAGGGAAGTGTAACTTCGGTCATTGTACTACTGCATCAGATTAATAGTTCAATAAAAACTTTTACTTTTATTTGAAAAAAAAAAAAAGTCACATCACCCTTGACTTTATGGAGTAGCTATCAGGTTAAAGCACTGACCATGTGGCACGGCTAACTAACATAAATCAATTCTAGTGAAGACTTTAACATTTGTTTGGATGGTCATGGAATGGAATTATATGGAGATAGACTAATTAAACTCATCATGAAACCTTTTTAAACAAAAGTTTAGACAAAAGGAATGCCAGTCAAGCTTACGATAAATCATTCCACACTAGATTTCATTCCCTTCACCTGCAGATCTAGCAGCTATGACATAATTAATAATAACAAGTTAAAAGTCTTTTTTAATTAAGTAATTAATTAATACAGAGTGAGCGGAGCCTGAATGAAATTTGTCATATTTTGGGATGGTAGCCGGCCAGTTAATAGTATGTTCCGATTTAGATTCCAAAAGTTAAGACTAATAGTAGCGACTGGTGATTAATTATTATCTAACATCAGTTACCTCCACTTTGAGATGCATTCCTATTTCACATTACCATGTGATCGAGGTCAATTCATGATATCATTGAATGCATAAAGTATTTGATTCACACTTGGATTCCACTTGATCTAATAGGATTTCTTTTTAATTATCTATCTATAAGCCAAATTTCTTGACGAATCAATCATGTACAAATTTTTTATTTTTCTTCTCTTATATTATTTCGGTTATCTAATTATGATTAAAGTGAACATTAGATAGATAGATAGATAGATAGGGACATCGTGAATATCAAACAAATCTCTAAGCCAATTAGTTCAATGACATGGTCCACGTACACCATGTGCAGAACTTCTCCTCTTGAAACACTTACTGTCCATAATTGTTTCCTAAATTGACTTTGTTTTATGGAGGAAGTTTCCTTCACCGTGTGTGAACGTTCACTCCATCTTCTTAAGAGACCTTCATAAACCCTTAAAGGATTTGACTATGTTCTCCAAAATACCCTTCTGTAATCCTCATGCTTAAATCTAAAACTCAACGTGAGGTCAAGGGATTCCCCTTGATCACCGTGGCTTAAGGAAAACCCAACCCATGTTATAGTGTCATGTTTGTCAAAATTTTATTCTCTCACTTGAGAAACTTTGATTGGGGTAAAATTTTACATGTGAGATCTGTCAAATGATAAATACTTGGATCACCTTATTAAACTTACAAACACGTCCGTGCCATTCTAATAAGGTCAAGGGATTCCCCTTCACCATGACTTATTGTGAAAAATCCAACCCTTGTTATATTGCCACGTATATGTAGGGTTTAAATTTAGATTGCACCCAATGCTGTCATGCTTGTCAAAATTTTAATCTCTCACTTGAGAAACTTTGATTGGGCTGCAATTTTACATGTGAGGTCTGTCAAATGACAAATGCTTGGATCACCTTGTTAAACTTACCAAGACGTGCCGTTCTAATAAGTTGTTCCCTATTCTAGCATATGCTTAATCTATGGAACCGACAATAAATAAGCTCACCTCCCTCCCTCCAAATAAAACCCCTTAAAAGAAGAAAAAGAAGAGAGGAAACTGCTCATCATCAAAGTTATCATGACTTGGTCAGTAGAAGTATATATAAACATATATATGCAAGCAATAAAAGACGAAAGAAAGCTGAGAACATGAGATATAATTAATTATAATGAACTCTTGCGATTGTAAGGTTGGGACATGGGGGATGAGGAATTGATCAAGACAGAGAGGACTTTGTATTGATGATGATGATGATGATGATGATGATGATGATGAGTAAGAGGAGGGGGATCGATGAGGAAGAAGAAGAAGAAGAGGGCGGCGAGGTGGCCGGGAGTACTTAATAAAGCAAAACACCATGGCTTCTTTGCCAAGGGCCGGAAAAGGATATTGCCAGCTGTGGAAGCCAAGTAAGGCCATATCCGTCGTCCTTAATGCATGTCTTCGCTTCTAAGTAACTCAATCATATTTGACACACTTCAAAAGTCCACCACCCAAAGCCCACTAAACTCAACTCCTTCCTGTTGGAAATGTGTGTAGTTGTCTAACCGTGTAAGTATAGTAAGGTTCATCAAAAAAAAAATAGTGAGTATAATGCTAGCTGGTAGCCTAGTAGGTAGGTTCTTAACTTTAGAGTCCTGTCAAATGGGTGGATCTTGGAAGAGTTAAAGACTATTTTAGGATAAACTTTTCTTACTAGTTGGCCGCGAAATCCTCCCCTACGTTACGGTCAATTGTCCATATTGGTGTGTGAGTGGGCGTGTTAGAATTTTTTTTTATCGGATTCAATAGTAAATCTAACTTCTATCAATCGACTTGGGCTCTCCTTTTACTTCAATCAATTCCAAGGACTTTTAATGTTCTTTGTAGAAACGTGATGCAAAGATTGAAAAAGATGAAGACAAATGATAGTGACTCATAGACAAGGGGAAAATGTAATCTTGTCTCTATTGATATTCAATATACCAAAAATACAATTAGCTGTTTTCTGTTGATGTTAAACATATCAGAAACGTGATTTGTATCTCTGTTGATGCTAAACATACCAGAGACGTGATCGTTACACTATGAACTGAAGTACATGACTTGAAGGAAGCACATGACTTCAAAAGAAAATGTTATTCTAAAACATGAAAGATAAAAAAAAAAAAAAAAAAAAAAAAAAGATAAGACTTGATGTCTGATTTTGTTTGATTTGTTGTGTGTGTCTCTCTACTTCCACCATAGTCCCTTTTTATAGTTTTATTTGAAAGATCTTCCTCTTTGGGCAGTTTCGTAACTGCAGGAACTCATATTTAACCATATCCTTAGTAGAGTAGTTAATTGGTTATAATTGCCTTAACCATTTAAGCCAAACTCGGTCAGTTGACCGTAATCATGTCCTTAGTGGGGTAGTTAATTGATTATAACTGTCTTAACCACTTAAGCCGAACTCGGTCAGCTGATCGTAAAAAGTCACAATTAGTCAACTAACCATAAAATGTTACGATTAGTCATCTGATCGTATTCGGTCATTCTACTTGATCCACCTGATGGTTATTCTGACTGATCAATTCCTTAGTACAAAGTCGTCATTTTTTGGCCAACTTGATTACTGGTCAGCTCCTTAACACAATCGATCAATAAACCATCGTCGATTTATTAACCGATTATCTTATAGGCTAGATTTGCTAAAATCGGGTACCAACACTTACACACACCGTACGTGCATGGTGGCTAGCTATGCGAT
This sequence comes from Macadamia integrifolia, assembly GCF_013358625.1. NCBI lineage: Eukaryota > Viridiplantae > Streptophyta > Magnoliopsida > Proteales > Proteaceae > Macadamia > Macadamia integrifolia. The sequence continues at coordinate 3,577,731 of NC_056568.1, read as the reverse complement.
CAAGCAACAATCTTTTACCTTTTTTTTTTTTTTTTTTTTTTTTTCCATTTAAGTTTGTGATCAGTGTCTATGTCCATGATCGTTACGTAATCCTTCTTATATGCACATTTCATTTACTAAATTAACTTAATTTTATTTGATTATATATTGACAGCCCAGTGTCAATAAATTTGTAACTTTATTTCTTGGTCCTTCGTTTTATTTTAAAAAATTATCTAATGAAAGATTAAAAAAAAAAAAAAAGATTTTCAAAATTTTAAAAATCATTTTTATACAACATTTAATGTAATTCCCATAAAATGATAGTTTTACCATTTAAAAAAAAAT
>NC_056568.1:3543901-3577384 GCF_013358625.1 Macadamia integrifolia | reverse complement strand
ATTCTACCGGAAAAAAAAAAAAAACTATATTAAATGCTTTTGTGGATAAGACAAAGGGCACAATTTAATAAAAATGTCAAGTTCTAAATACAACAATAGAGATGTCATTTAGACATTTGATTGAAGGATTATCAAACCTTTGAATTTTTCATGGTCCGTCAAAACTTAAAAAAGAAAGAAGGGAGAAAACTAAAATTACAAGAGAGCCAATTTTAGGAGAAAACTAAAATTACAAGAAAACCAATTTTGTTTGTTGTAAAAGAATCTAGCGCCCTTTTGTTGTGATTTTGTTGCCAACTTTGAAATAAATTTAAAACTTTAGGAAAAGTATTGATTAGCCTATTTTTCATACTTTTAGAAATTTTTTGGCGTGTACAAACATCTCAACATTCACCCTCTTCTCAACAAGGTCGACCAATGTTACATCAACTATTTTGTTATATCAACGAAAATTCACTTCTAAGGAGAATAATTCATATACATTCGATTTTAAGATTTTTTTTGCACACTAATTTATATTAGAGTATGTGAACAATATGATTTGAAATTTTAATTATTGGATAGATAGTAAATCCACTTGATAAGTTACAAGTCAAATTTAATGGGGGCACTTCCCCTTGATTTTTTTCTACAATCGATCCTTAATATTTAAATTATCACTTTTATTTTCTACACAAATTATATCATTGTAAAGACACATGGGGAAGTCATAGTTGGGTAGAATTTAATATATAATTATATAATAATGTGGACATTATATATCTACTGAATCTTTAGCATAAGTGTATTGTTATATGTAAACTGTAGCTGGTGTGTCAGAACTCCTCAACCCAATTTTACTTTCTCCTCCTCGACATGTTTATCAGATCGATGTTAGTTCATGTGGCAAAATAGTTGATGCGTTATTGATCCGTAATATGATTTTTAGACCTTTGGTCTAAAAAAAATTGAGATGGGATGAGAACTTCATGGGAAATATTTGGGTGTGGAAAGTATAAAAATGAATTTATACATATATATATATATATATATATACTTTTAACACTGAAATGGGGAAGAGATGCTCTCTAGGTAAAGTCCACCTAGAGGGGTTACTTACTCTTGGCGGTTCAAATTAATATCAAGCATATGGTGGTAGCTTAACAAGATGGGTTTCAAGTTTTAGTGGCCGATGGTTGTATATTTGGGTAGAATGTTTGTTGGTGTGTACGTAGCTTATCATGTAAGTTTCTTACCCTTTTTTTTTTTTTTTTTTTAATGGCCCACTTGCTCCGGGTATCTTTTGGTATTTTTAAAAAGACAATGGATTCGCTCTCGTCTCCTATAACATGTGCCAAACTACAAACAAATATCTTATTTTGAAAGCATTCATCATTCATACTATTTAAAAGGATGAATCTCTGTGGTTAGTTTATGGTTGGTTTTTTCATTTAATAAATAAGAAAAATAATAAATTTAATGAATTGGACTGCCGGAGCAATATTATTATTATTATTATTATTATTATTATTATTATTATTATTCAGGGTGGTGTTGGTTCTCTTGGAGCTTGAAATCTCTCTATCTTTACCTTCTTCCCTTCTCCAGATTCAGGTTCAGGTTAAAGTCCACTAATCACGCATTTTAGTAATTGAGACTTTGAGAAAGTCCACTTCTTTAATTCCCAGACCCATCCGTACTCAAATCACTCCTCTACTTTCACTACCTTCACTGCTACTCGTTCACTCCGCTTTGTTTTCCTTCCCCCTCTTTTTAATTGATGATTAATCCATTGATTGTACTTACTTATCTCTCACATACATTACCGAAAAGGAAAAAACAGAAAAACATCTCTCATATATCTATTTTTCTTCTTTTCTCTTTGTGATACTTGATTGATACTTGATAGATGGACAGACAGATAGATACCCTTTATATAAAATAAAATGAAAAGAAAAGAAAAGAAAAGAAGAAACCACATAAACCTTCTAGTCCTGGCTTCACAGTTCACACTAGATCTCTCTCTCTCTCTCTCTCTCTCTCTCTCTCTCTCTCTCTCTCTCTCTACATGGTCTAGAGCAGGCAGGCACCAGGAGTTCAGGACAACAACGCAACTGCGCTAGAGAGTGCGAAGGGAAGGGAAGGGAAGCGAGACAACAACGGCCTGTGTGTGATTCTTGAGTGAAGGCGGAGGCGAATCTTTCGTCGGGTAAGTAATAAGTAGCTGCTAAGCTAGCATGGCTTCATTATCTACAAGTGTGTGTGTGTGTGTGTTCTCAAATTTAGGATTTTCTTAAACTGAGTTGTCTCTGCTTTCGTTACCAACCTACGATCCACCCGCATTGCCTCAATTGCCCTTCACAACTTCAAATCGGAGCATTGCACGCTGAAGACTCAGTACTTCCACCGCTCTCTTCTTCCTTCTTCCACTGGGGATAACCCTGACGAAATTAGGGATTTTCTGCTCCTATTTCTGAAGCTACTGAGCAATTTCAAAACGCCTTGCCAACCAAATGCTCTTCCACTAACGAATTCTGACTTCACTGCTACTGTCGGTCACTTTTTACTGCTTAGATTTGAGTACTGGCTAGAACATCTTGACCAAGAATCTTTTTTTTCTTTTTTTTCTTCTAAATAATTAAGATTTAGCATGGAAGAATCGGCCTTTTCTTTTCCTCCCCTTTCTTCTGGTGACGGTGGTTAAAGGTCTTCTACCCCAGTTGGATCTGAGGCCCAAATGGAATGGTGTCAGCTCTGCATTTGGTTTCTTCGTCTTCTTTTCCCTTTTGGCCTGGTTCGTGTAGCAACTAGGAACTCGACTGTTGAAAGATTCAGAATACTAGCGTGACTCTTTTCCTTCACAAATTTCCGCCTAGTTCTGTGGAAGATGTGATTTTTTCCGGATGGATGTGTGACTGAATATGAATTGGTGTTCGTTTATGACCTTACTGTCGCTTCGGTAGAGACTAGATCAAGTAATATACACCTATTATTTATATAAATTGGGAAATATGATGGTTATTATGTTCATTTTTTTTTTTATTCCTTGGACCAGTCTGTCTGCCAAGTTAAAATCTCCATCTCAGATTGCAAGCTTTGATGTGGGCGTACTGGTATTGATCCTTGTTAACTACAACTGTATAGTCTCCTCAATTACCACTCAAAACCGTTCACTGAAGGCTTAAAAAAATTTAGGAGCTTCCTTTTTTCAGGTCGAAGTTTTAGAATCTTATTTTTTGTGTACTAGCATATAAAGCATGGAAGAGGAGTTTCCTTTGAATTAGGATTTCCTCTTTATTTTCATGTGCTTCTGATGCAGGTGGGGATTGATGGATGGTGGAATAGATTTTGATACACCATTAGACTATGCTGCATTTCAGATTTCAGTGACTAAAAACAGGTATCTTGCTATCTTCAATTACCGTTATTTCTAACTACTGCTCTCGCTGTCACCAACATTTAAAATTTCTCCATAAACTAGGGGGAGGCTGAAGGAAAGGAAACCCTACACGCCGGGGCAAGTGCTTACTTTTTTCTTCCTCGTACTTTTTTTAATTAACTCAAGTGCACTCTCCCTTACTTATAGAGAGTTTCAAGGGGTCCTTGTCCAAGGTGATAAAAAAATAAATTGCATGTATATTTTCGCTACGTTGACAGATCTGATTGTACTAGATGCAAATCTGTGTTGTCTGTTCTTTAATACTTAACTTCAGATTAGTTATTACCATATAAACATGATGCCTTGACAAATCCCAACAAGTGAGGTAGGCTTTTCTTAGAGAAACGTACTCAGAAACAAATGACCCTCCATCAAAATTGATGCAGAAAGGATTTGAGACAACATTGTAAATGGGGTTGGTTCCTCTTCATCATTTGCCTGGATTCAAGAATATATATATATATATATATGGGTCCTTCTAGATGTCACAATGCCTAGTGAAGTATAACGCTTCGCTATGTGCCATTTGGCAACACATGGATTAGTCCGTGTGTTAGAGGACCCCACATACATCTCAATGGCCAAATTTTAGTCCAAAATAAGCAAGGAAAGATGCTCAAACTCTGATTCAAAGATTTAATAAAATTTCCAAAATGCCACCAAATGGAGATGAATATCAATTATAAAATATTTTAGCTACTTCCTCTACTCATTTTAAGCTGAAATGGTACCAATGAAATTCTTGCTTGGTCCTCTATCACATGGACTTACCCATGTGCTGCCATGTGGCAAATAATGAGGCATAGTGATGAGGAAGAAAACCCTACATTATATATAAAATATATGAAGGGCATACCCAGTGCACGAGGCTCCCAGCACTATGGGGTCTAGGGAGGGTCATAATGTACGCAGCCTTACCCCTGCTTCATGGAGAGGCTGTTTTCCAGACTCGAACCTGCAATCACTATGCCTCAATGGAGTAACCTCACCATTGCACTGAGGTCCGCCCTATAAATAAACAAATATATATATATATATATATAAATATTTTTTTCTTTATTGTTGTTGTTTTATGGTTGATAGGGATGAGGTCGATTGGGTTTACAAGGTTCTAAGGGTTTGAGAATCTTACCCCACATCAACTGAACTCAAAATGCATTGGCATTTTACAGATGCTTTTCTTTTGATTCATGCTTTTTTCTCTTGATCTTTCTGGAAAGTGAATCTCTTTGGAACTATTCAGGAATGTTTTGATGTAATTTTATTATATAGGTATGATGCATTTGTTTGTGGCGACAAAACAGTGGAGAAACTGGCTTCTGGTCTTCTGGAACAGCTTGTACTGCATCTACCAGAAGCAAAAGATGCCCACTCCAAAGGAACGGTTGAAAACTTCAAACTTCAGTTACCTGAAAATCTCAGGGACTCACCATGGTTCACCAAATCTATTCTTTTGAGGTTTGTGTCAACAAATATTGATTGGATTTCCATTTCTTGTCAACTTGCTTTTTCCCATTAGGTTTATTTCTCTAAAATTGACCACTATCTTTCTTTTTAGGTTCCTCCACATTGTTGGTGCACCTGTATTATTAGAAGCTGCTAATGCAATTGAAGATGAGATGTCTCAGCTGGAGGAAGCTAGGAGATTTCATCTTTCTCTTTACACACAGGTAACAGTTCCTGGACCTTATTGGCCAGTTAACTTTCATTTTGCGTTGATCATCAGAAGTAATTCTGTTTACCATTCTCAGGGTCATCAGGATCATTCCAGGAATTCGGAAACAGGTAAGTCATTTAAATTAATAACTTCAACCAAAGTGCACAGAAATTCCAGTTCAGATGATGTGTATTGAGTATTCTAGCTTCTGAATATATATTCACTCTGAAAGCTCTTATATCTTTGTAATTTGTTCTTTGTCTCTGTTGCTTGTGTTGCATAAGATGTACGAGAGGGATAGGGAAGTGGGAACTAAATAAACAAATAATACACTGGATATCCCCTGACATAACTCAAATCCTTTCCAACACCAATAGTGGCCAACTCATTTGGCAAGGAGTTGTCTGATTGATGCACCAAATGGAACATGATGTTCAAAGAGCATGCAAGGTCTCTAACCTCAATGATAAGCTTCATCCAGCATTTATAGGCTTATGTCATAATTAGTGATCAGTAGTTGGTAGCCATGCTGGCTTGGGCTCTTCATTCATCAACACAATGAGTTTCTAATCAGTGGATTTATCAACCTTCATGTACTGACTTGGCTGCAAGTTCAGGCAATCTCTTCAGGGTATAAGGTGAATGGAGACGGTCATTCAATTCATTAGAGTGTGTTTCCTTTCAGAATTCAATTTCGGATTGGATTTGTTAGAAATGTATTGTAATGGATCTTTTGTTTTCTTTTGTTTCTTCTTTTCCCTGAAATGGCCCCAGCGATAAATTCTCATGCAGGCTAACTAGAGTTGATTTTCTGAAATCTATTCTTGCTACAATTTTTATTTCAACTCTTCTCTGGAATTCTAGGTTTTCTTTCTGATCACTTATGAGAATAAAATTGGGATTCTAATTTTCCCCTTTTAACAGATAGCTCCAATCTGGAAGGCTCTGAACTAACTACGAAAGTAAATATTTTTGTTCTTGCAAATATTTTAAGTTCTTAGTTTCTATTAATAATATTTAAGTACTCATTCTCTACTTATCACTTATGAAAATTTACATCACTTCTGGCATTTGACAGCTTCAGACCCAGACTACGTCATCTGATGCCACAAAGTATGTGCTCAGGGTTGATATTGATTTTTTATCAGCAGATTTTTCTTTGGACTTTTAATCTGAACTACAAAATTGATAATCTAGGAATGAACTTCTTCGAGCGATGGACTTGAGACTTGCAGTGCTAAGCCAGGAGTTACTTTCTGCTTTCAGCCAGGCTGCAGATGCTACATGCTCCACTAAACATATTGCTGATTTAGCAGCATTTGCTGAGCATTTTGGAGCAGTAGATTTAAGGTACATCAGCTAGCAAATTAAATTTGGGATGAAAACTATTCATTAAATTTTAACTGAAATCTATTGGTGCTATGGTTTTTTCTCCTTTATATTTATTAATTTTGTAAATCACTTACTGAATTTTCTATTCTGTGGATTACAAATACTTAAGATGCACTTTTTTTTTTTTTTAATTCCAGGAATTCTCTGTTCAAGTGTTTGATACTGAGCCAAAAGAACCACACTACTGCTTCCCAACATGAGCAGTCAACATCCTCGCTTGCTTCAGTGAGTAACGGAGAAATATCAACAGACGGAATAGCTCAAATGTGTTCCCCATTAAATAAAGATAAACCTGTGATGTGTGGTGTCTCCCCTGCAAAAGTAGCACAGGTGGAGCGTCAAAGCTCATCAGAAAGTGAGAAATCATTAAACTCAACTGATGAAGATCAACCATCTCTAGAAAGAAGCCGCCCTCTCATAAGATCTGCATCACCTAGAAGGTCAGCATCTCCAATGCGAAGGATACAAATAGGGAGGTCGGGATCGCGGAGAGCTGCTGCATTGACCATTAAAAGCCTTAATTATTTTCCTGCCAGAGAAAGGGTACCATCCGTTAGAGATGCCATGGCGAATAGCAGTGAAGAGGAAGAATCTGATCGGCCACAGAAGAAACCTGAAAGTAGCATTCGGAGGATGAGTGTTCAAGATGCAATCAATCTTTTTGAGAGCAAACAGAGGGATCAAAATTCCAACCTTCAGAAAAGGAGGGCTTCATCAGAGGTCTCTATTGCTACAAATAAATCTGTGTTGCGTAGATGGAGTGCTGGTATGGGAGATCCCTTGACCCAATGCCCATCAGAAAATACTTCTGCAAGCCCTAATCAGATGACTTCCAATAATTTAGTGGTTGGAGAAATTCAAGACAGTTCAATGGGCCCAAAGCCAGAATCAGATTCAAGTTCAGATCATGTCAAGGCAGCTGAGGTAGGTGCACCATTTGAATCAGGTGAGAACAGAACATCAGATCCATCTGATAATCTGCAAGATAATGTGATAGACCTCGCAGAAGAAACTCATGACATGGTAACTGCCTCTGCCGAATGGAATCGACAAAAGGAGGCAGAGTTGAATCAAATGATGATGAAAATGATGGAGAGAAAGCCTGCAAGTAACCAAAAGATGGAAACTGGAAATGGCAGAACCCTAGAGCTTCCCACTGATCTGAGGGATGGCTTTTATGATCACTATAAGGAGAAACAGAATGAGAAGCTCAGATGTGAGAATACTGGGAAGATAGCAGATAAAGAACCACAACTCAAATCAATGCAAGAAGTCCTTGACAAAAGAAAGGTTGCAATGGCCTCGAAAAATGTAGGTGCTGCGGTGAAAAAAGATTCCTTGAGTAAGCCTAGGCAATCACAAAAGAATTCATCTCCATCTATGCAACCCAAAAAGGAAAACTCCAAACCTGCCAATTCAAGAAAAACCTTGCCCATTGCCTCATCCCTGCCTGTGACACGTAAGTCATGGCCAACAACACCATCCACAAAAACCACTAGGACAACATCAACTAAGACTGCTAATGAGTTCTCCTCAGCTGGCACTACACCAACTCGTCGGAAGCACCAGCCTGCGCCTTCACCAGATCAACCAAGCCCCAAAGTGGGAAGATCTCATCAGCAACAGAAAAATGTAAAGGGAAACAGGACAGAGAATAAGCAGCTCTTAAAGGCCTCAGAAGAGCTGAAGCAGCAAGCAGCGAGGAAAAGTGGAAAAACAGCAAAAATGAGAGTTCTGCCTTCTGGTGATGATACTGGTGGAGTGGCTCAAGAGAAGCCTAGTTTCTATAGCAAGATGAACAAAAGAAGTAGTGTGGTTCCATTGGAGTCAAAGCCTTATCTCCGTAAAGGTTCTGGAACAGGCCGTGGTGTTGGTTCTACTACAATCAAAACAAAAGCTTCTCAGTTAGATGAATCTTCGAGAAATACTGGGAATGTGATCCAAGCCCAAGAGGAGGTGGTTAGTGTATCTGCTAAGCAGCATCAGGAGGGGGATATGATTCCTCTAGTAAGTATTGATGCTAATTTCAACGCAGAAGCTTTAGTGAATAGCCAACAGGAATGTGGAAAAACAGAGAATGCAGATCAGTTTGTTGCTGAAAGTATTGATAGCCCCGAAAAGACCTCAGAGCTTCCTGTAGAAATTCAAGCTGATGAGGAATCTGGCATTTCATCCATTGCCTGGGTGGAGATGGAAGACCAAAAAGTGTTGCCTGTGTCATCTAACAGCAGCCCACCCCAAAATGAACTTCCAGCAAATGTTGCACCTGTGGCATTATCAAGTCCCCGTGTCCGCCACTCTCTTTCACAGATGCTGCAAGAAGACTCTGGTGAACCTGAAATTATGGAATGGGGAAATGCTGAAAATCCACCGGCTATGATCTACCAGAAGGATGCACCCAAAGGACTGAAGAGGCTGTTGAAATTTGCTCGAAAGAGTAGGGGGGAAGCAAATGTTACTGGTTGGTCCAGCCCATCGGTATTCTCTGAGGGAGAAGAGGATGCTGAAGAACCTAAAGTTGCTAGGAGAAATGCAGATACTCTACTGAAGAAGGCTGCTATTCAAGCAAAAGGCTTTGGGAAACAGAAAGACACAGTTACAGAAACTTGTGATGGTAGAAAATCGACTGGTCATGAGCTACTGTCTGGTATATTCCTTACACGCCTACAATTTTATTCTTAATCGATCTTGAAGTTGTTCTGTACCTTCAGTTTTGACATTTTTGTCTTTCCTTGCGTTGAGAGGCACTAATAATCTTGAAATTTTCTTTCTACAGCTCAATCCCATAGAGGCAAACTCATTCCTCAATGTTCTCACAAGTTGCAGGAGAGCCACATTTCAGCTGCAGCCACTTCAACTAAAGGTAAGTTCTCTTCTTTCTAATTCCTGCCCCAACCTCCTGAAGTTTGTCTTATTTTAATCTTCTGTTGGTTTCACCAATCCTTTCCCTCTCTGTCTCTCTCCCTGGTCCAGCTACAAGGTCATTCTTCTCTCTTTCAACATTTAGAAGCGGCAAGTCAAATGAAACAAAACTTCATTAGTTCAGGCAAAGGGTTTCATTCTTTTAATCTATCTTATGTTGTATTATTTGTAAGGTGTGTAATTACTTTTTAAGTTTGAGTCTGCTTATCCTGTCAGTGGAGTTATTCTGTAAATGCAACATGATAACAAGATTAGAGATATCCTCCCACAAGTTTAGAAGGTTCTCTATAACCAGAAAGCTAGAAGTGGATGTTATGTGCTTAGGATGTAAAAACAATTATTAAAATGGAAATGCATCTAGAGTATCTGAAAGCTTCGTAATCTAGCCTTGTTATTATGGCTCAGATTATTATCTCTTCTGATGCTCAGTTGCCAAGGCGTGTGAAGCAATTAATTGTTGAGGGTAGGAGAGGATCCGTGGCCGTTGGGGCACTATTCCCCTTCCACCTAAATCCACCCCCCTTTCCCAAAAAAGATGTTATGTATTTATTTATGGAACAAAGTTTTCTGTATGTGTGAGCCCCTGTGCCCGACATAGGCGTGCAATGACCACCGTGCCGCTGCTTGGAGTGCACGTCCTTGTATGTGGGTGTAGGGCCCTCTTGAGGATAGAACATACTTGGACTTTATTTATTTATGAGGCCTTCCAACAATTTTCATTATTTTCCCATATTGATTTTATTTCTAAACAAAAGAAAGAAATGTATAGCGTAGTGTAACCCCATTATGTGATCTAACTAATGTAATGATTTACAAAGACAAGTTTTTCTAGTGGGTAAGACTATGGTATCCTTCAATAAGTAGAAATTCTGCATACATGATACAATTTCCAAAGGGAGAGAGCCATCAAGAAGGTGTTTTTTTTTTTTTTTTTTGGGGGGGGGGGGGGGGGGGGTGGTGGGTGGGGGAAAGGGGGAAAGCCACCGTTTATTAATCGGGCCAATCTCAGTCAAGCTTTAATTAGGCGGGCATGTCGGACTAGGCCTAAAATTGACACCCTACTTGGGGGAATCACTAACGTTGTGCGGAGGAAGCATAGCAAGCTTAAAGGAGACTTCAAAGAAAATGCATTCCAAATCTTGTCGAATATTTAGAGTTAGAAATCCATCTACGAAGATTTACACTTCATCCAGATATGGTTGATGTCGGTACCAAAGGCGAGCTTCTAAGCAGAATGATAGATGGAGTTCCAAAAAAAGGTCATATCAGCTCAAACCCATTCTCTCGATAAGGGAAGGGACCTCCTCGGGGGCCTAATGAAACTAAGAGTTTTTTTCCAAACAGTGAAGAAGGGCATTCAAATAAAAGGTCACACCAACACAGGCAATAGGCCAGGGGGCATGGATATGGCGGTAAATAAGGAAATATTGAGTAGGTTGGTAGTTGGAAATTGTTGTAGAGCCCTGCTTTCTAAACTCGATTTATTGATTGGTTGGTTCGGTTTGGTCTTATAGGGTCCAAATCGAAAAGGGTTGACGCGAGTGCCCTATGGTGTATGACAGCATGGGTGACGTCAAATGCGGGGTGGTCGAACAAGATTGAGCTGGTACCCCATATGATTCGCATGCCAAAGCCTTGCCCTTGCACGTATCATAAAGCCATGTACGAATAGAAAAGGTATGGGATCTTATTAGATGATGAGAACTTGGTCCACAACAAGTGACGGGAGTGAGATATACATAAGAACCCATTTCCCACCAAAATACATCAAGATTGGCCTTGTTCGGCCAACTAGTGGGTGGTCACTAGTAGGTGTGAGACCCACCAGTGTGACCCACCTGTAATAGAAACGTGGGTCCCAGCAAGCCCAACTTGGGTGAGCACATATATTTCGGATTCCCCGTTGTAATGAAATTAAGTGTATCCGATAATGCTGGCTATTTCGGTCGGTATCACGATTTAATGCATTTTGGCCCATAAAGGGGTAAAACCAAACAAGCTTTGGTAGATATTTACAAACCAAGGTATAAATAGCATTTATTTATTTCTCTCTCCTATTTATGATTTCAGTAAGGGTTTGGTGAGAGGAGTAAAGAAGAGGGAGAAAAGAGGAAGGAGAAGGGAAGGAAGAGGGAAGAAGCATTCCCCCTTGATTTTCGAGGTCTCATCTTGCCTTCTCGTAGCCGGAATAGTGATCAGTGCCTTGAGATCTGCGTTTTGAGGTAAGTAACGCCATAAACCCTTGGAATATGATGAAATCCTTTTGTGTGTGGTCAAATCAAAGGGCTAATAGAAACCTTATGTGATTTCTTTGAAGGTTTGAGGAAAGAAACCAAGATTTGGAGATATTGTGGTGACATTTTGAGTTGGGAAATAGGATCTTAAGTTTTGGGGTTTCTTGAGCCAAGGTATGATTTTGCTCCTCCCCAAAACCTTGATGTGAACTTAGATCTATGATATATTCAAGTGGATGAAGCCTAAAATGTGTGAGAAAAGAGGTTGAAACAACCCCCTTGGACTCCCAAGAGGAGGAATGAAGAACGGAAGAAGTACAGCAAAACCCGCTGAGCACTAGTGGGTAGCACTGACTTAGTCAGACCCACTAGTGTGAGCCCCCAATCTTACCTGGGCTTCTAGGCCTACAGGAGGGTAAGACCGGCTGGTACCTAGACCTGCTGGTATAACCCACCAGTCTCGCTTGGGCTTTTAGGCCTACGGACGGGTAGGACCGGTGGGTACCAGACCCACTGGTAGCACCTGTCGGTGTGTGTCTGGGTGCTGTCTACTTGGCCAGTCTGCACAGGTGGGTTCCCCCACCCACCTGTATGACCTACATGTAGTCCAAATGAACTCTATTTGAGCTCAAACTCATCGACAACCTTCTTTGTGTTAGTAAACACGTCGTGACATATCTTACGTCATTTTTTAGTTCTAAAACAGACATATTCTAAGCTCCTTATCTGTGTTAGGTTTCGAGACATTCCTCTTCGCATGCCGGATCTTACCCATATCATGTGCGCATATTCTCCTACAAGAATAGGTAAATGGGGAATGTTTATTGCATCATCCTCATCTAATATATATCATCATGCCATCTATGAATGCCATTTTCATGCATTTGCTTGTCTACTATAGGATGCATTTATGAATTGATATGCATTATTTTGAATTCCAAATACTTGTTTCTTGCCTTGAATTATGAACATAGATTTATTAAATTGTTGGATTGATGGTGAGTTGGGCATGTGATAAATTGCTAGACTAGATGTCGTAGTTGGTCTTGAAACGAATGCATTAGTACACCGTGGAATGGGACACGAAAGTATTATGCAGTTGTACTATCTCATATAGGAGTATGTGGTAAGGATTTAACATTTCCTCGTGCTACGACCCTTCCCAACAGGGGTTTAGGTATTGGGTTATCACTAGGGGGAAGCGTCGGTCGTGGACCATTGTGGTGGTTAGAAGTACGCTCGGCTGATCATTAAGACAATTGGTAACTTTGGTGATACATTCAGAGGGCTAATCGTACTATTTTTACTTTTTGTTGTGGTTTGGCCACGATTTACTTTTCTGCTGTGATTCTGTCACGATTTACATTTCTGCTATGGTTCGGTCACGATTTACTTTTTCAAGTGCTCACGGCTGAACTTCTCTGATAACCTTATGAGCATATTGCGGGATGGAGAACACGTCTTGAACCCAGGGCATACACGCACTGTGATTGTGAGTAATAGATAACCTATGACTTTGTAATGTTGCTTAGGTGGATAGTCTTAAAATGAATCTCATGCATATAGTATTATTTGATTTACAATTGCTTGTGTGAGTCTTTCTTTCCATTATGAGCTAGTGAGCTCATTCCTCGTACACACACATTTTAGATGATTTTTCAGGATTCCCAGTAGAGGAACAGGAGCTAGGGTCCACTGGCGAAGTTCCAGTGGGAGATTGGTGGGCCCCCAAAAGGATTCGATCACAGAGTTGGATGCCCGTGCGAGAGTTGTGTTGCGAGGCAACAATAGTTATTACCAAACACAATTCTGCTTTTTGATTATTTTGGTATATTTTTCCTTTTTGTGCTCTCGATAATTAAATTGTTATTCTCGTGTAAATATCATGCATGTGGGCACACATGTAAATATACAATATATAACAATTTTGGTATCAAGAGTATACGGGGATTTACAAGTAATTATATATGACAAGACTTCCGCTGAATTATGAAATTATATTTCCATGATTATTTGTGGTATGTTGTGCTGTGGTTACTGTATCAGATGATCCTGGTGGTTTCGGTTTACCCGGAGGGAACCCGGTCACCAGTCCGGTTCTATGTGAACAGGGCATGATAATTTCTCTCTAGATAATGAAACTATGACAGGGAATATGGCATTTGAACTAGACAATATTGCGGCAAAGACCAATGGAGTTTTGGGCCTGAATAGATTCCAAGCACAGGAAGAAGCAACTTAATGATGAGGGGGACTAGATGATTCTGTCCTCTCTACCAGTGGAGGGGCAAGGGGACAAGAAAGGCTGAAGGGAGGAGATGGAAGGGGGGACGAGGGTAGGGGACCAAAAGCCATTGGAGATGATGGAAGCAACAAGGGAGTCTCTGCGAAGGCCAGAAGAATAGACCGATCTAGAACCAACGATTAAGGAGAGTATACATGAGGGGTACCAGTTATCGAGTCAGAAGGAAGTGGAAGAGCTATTACCTATAGAGGAATGGATCGCTTTGAGGGCAATAGGCTTAGTTTGGAGTATCTTACGCCACACTCATAAGGCATTTGAGGAGGGGGACGATCCACAGAGAGTCATTCTTAAGGAAGAAGGAGTAGACCCAAGAGAACCAAATGTTGTTCTATTGAGAGATGACCTTCCAGATGAGTTTGAGGACTCTTGCAGAGCTGGTGTCCTTGATTCTACGAAGACCCAAGCCCTTTTCTTCCTTAGGGAGGCAAACAGAAGAATAGCTGATTGGGTGAAGAAATTTGGAGGAGTCCATTCATTTCCAAAGGAAGGAACACATGACGGATTCGATAGCCTTCATGGTTTCCTTAGGAAGCTAAAAAACACCACACCAATAGATGTATCTAGACTGAAGAATAGATACGAGAAGCTTTAAGCGACCATCACAAGAGAGGAGCTTACCTTTCCATAGCTAGAGCCACTTTTGAATATGATCAAACATGGGTGCAAAATGGTGGGCAGTCATCTTGGCAGTAATGAGGGTGTAGACAACACATTTTTTCACTCTTAGAATGACTAAGTAATGATGAGTTGGGAACCCCACTAAGACACAAAGTGATCTTGTATTTATGGACAAGATTTCTTCTTTGACCTAGACGTGTATTTTTACTTCCATGCTAAGCATAGGATGGTTAATTAATTAAGCTAAAATGTTTCAAAATTGACAAATAGCTTTAATATACTTAGAATTGATCAAAACCTCACATCAAACCATAGATCTATCCTAATTTAAGCTAAAAATCCAATTGGACCAAAGCCACCGAGTCAACTCAAGAAAAACACAACCTAGCTCAGGCCGGCATCGGATGCTTTTCTGTCAATGCCAGATGCAGCCAGGTCGACATCAATCAAATCCAGCTTTAAGACGGCTAGAGTCTACTCTATGTTGGTCCTACGAAATTTTAGGGATTTCATAGATCTTGGGCCATTTCTTAGCCAAATCTCCCACTTGCCACCGAAGGCATGCATCTACACTCCTTAAGACCCCTAGTACACCTAGAATACTCTAGAAAGCCCATGTGACAAAAAAAAAATGATTTATCCACACCTTGGGAGATATATTCTTTCTATATATAGACACCCAATCTCTCGCCAGTAAGGAGATCAACCTAGATATAGAAGCACCCCAAACCTTCCTTGGTTGACCAAGAGGTCCCAAGACTATAAATACCAAATCTCCCCCCCCCCCAAACGTTATGGGGGGATCCCACATAATTTGAACCATTTTTATCATCAAGATTCACACACTTGAATCGCATTTTGGAGTTGTGTCGCTGAGTTATCGCATCAGTGCCAATTTGCACTTAAGATTACTTGAGCCTACGCCCTTCCAACCATCAACACCCTTCACAAAACTTGTAGAGTTGTTTCATTTCCATCTTATAGTATCTCATTCCAGGTTTTCACATTGAGTTACCATGTTTCTACTGAGCATAGCTCACTACCATCCCCAATATAGATGGTTATCCGAATAACGGTGGAGCAGAATTCAAGCTTGTAGAGTTGAGAGAACTTATTCCATTGTTGAAGGAAGATGTGTTTCTTATCCACTTGCCAAGGACCACCTTCAAAGACTCAGTTTTTCTTGTTCATTGGAGAAGTTTATATAAGAGGCATGTAACTATAGCACCTTCAGTCCTCCATTGCTTATTGAGAGAAGATTTAGCAATGGGGAAAGGAGGTCTACTATCGAAGAAGTGTCCAACAAGACAATTCCTCCATTTTAAGATTTTGGATTCTAGATGTCCTGCTAGGCAGAGACTGATTTTTGTTTTGTCACCAAGAAGGGTGGGCGGATGAAGTGGAGGGAAAGACCATCTTGAGAGGAGTAGGAGTAGGGGTTAAAGAGAGAGGACCAAGGTTTGGAGTCCAGGACATTGGACACAGGCAACTGGAATGGGTGGCGGGGGTTGTGGGAAGAGAGGAAGAGGGAATGGAGGAGGAGGGGGAATGCCGGTGGTCATGGCCACCAAGGGTTTGGCCAGGTATTCAGGAGAACATGAGAATGTGGTATTATCATGCTTGTGTAGATGTGATTTGATCTAGTTTAGCCCATGTCAATACATATCTGAAGGGGATAAAAAGATATTATATTTTGTTAGAGATGTGAAAATATAAAAAGGAGAAAGATGTTGGGAAAAACTAAATCCATTTCCCACCATATGTATGCAAATCAATAGAAATACAAAATAACAATGATGTGCAGAGAACTAACAATGCTGATGATAAATCAATCAAGCCAAACCACAATAGAAGACACTAATTTTTAATGTGGAAAATCATTTCAATGAGAAAGGTAAAAACCATGGGATCTAGTCCAAATCCAACTTCCACTATGTCAATAATGGGATTACAAAGCTCTCTAGATACTCTATAGGCAACTAATAAGCATCAAAACCAATACATAACTCTTAGATAACAAAATATCTCACAAAATAACAAGGTGAAATCACATGAACAATAACACTCTCACCTCAACTAGAAATGAAAATACACAAAGAACTATTACATTTTCTGCTTCCTTGGACATAGACAACAGTATCACGCCGTCACACTACAATTCGTACCAAGAGTACAATCAAAATGCTATTCTGATTTTTCTCGTGGATAGAGTTCTTGCGAAACCTCGTTCGATCTTATGGTTTGAAAATGAATAATAATTAAAAATAAATAAAAATAAAAATAAAAACAACAACCACAACAATTACTGAGAGAGAGAGAGAGAGAGAGACCTCTCTGCCGCTTAAAGCCCTTTTGATCACATTGAGATAAGAGGGAGTGAGAAATGAGAAAGAACCCCTTACTGCGGTTTGTAAAAGCCGCTCAAAAGCCAAAACACGTGGGTCCCCCTCCACGTGAGGATGTACCCATCAAGAGAGAGAGAGAGAGACTTGATCTAATCAGACTTGGAGAGTATATGACAAAAAATCCGGTGGTCCTCCGACCTCAACAGACTAACAGAGTTGAGACTTAAAGGGACAGAACCACCACAAGCATGATGGATGGTAAACGAATCTCATCAGGTACAATCATGATCCTATTTTATTGCATCAAAAACATGCACCTTCCTTGACAACTTAGACATATCTGGACTAGTGGACTCAATGGCTTCACTTAAGTCCAAACACAGATTGATTTTTCATAAACCACGCATTGGAGTATTAGGAAATAATGTGTTTGATTACACTGTGTTAGTGTATCTAATCACCGTCTCAAATTTGGAATTGGAACTCGTTTCCCTATTTCTATCTTATTGCTATGAAGCATCGTTTTCAAATACAACATTCTCTCTTTCTGCTTTAAGCTAGATTAAATCCAATGTGAACATGGGTGCGACTTAAATGCCTTTTCTTCGATGACCTCATAAATGGCGTGGCAGATGTTTCTGAAGCCGGCTTTACTGTTTTTCTAAAGTCTGATTAGTGATTGGGGTCAGTTTCAAAAACTTGGGAAGAAGGCTAGCAGAGAGGTTACTGGCCTGTGTAGCTTCATAGCATAGAAGATTTTGGTGAGCAAGAAATGACATGGTATTTGGTAGAAGACTCGGGTCTCCTTATGATGTTTTTTCTACTTCCCAATGAGCAGCATAGCAATACCCTAACACAACACAGTCCAATGGTAGCTTCCTCCACTTCGTTTCAGCCGTGGACTCCTTCAACTCACCCCTTTGTGAAGTTAGATTGTGATGCCTCTTGCAATTCTAGAAAGGGAAAGTGTGGTACAGGCCTATAGGGGTGATCATCCCGCAACTCTAGGGGCGATCCAATGATTGCAAAATCTGAAGTGATTTCATTTCAAAGTATACTTGTAGCCTGAAGGCGAAGCCTTGCAGTCCATAGCGGAATGTTAAGAGGCGATTGATCTCTCTAGACGTAGAACTCTTGGTGGTGGAATTGAACAGTAAGCAGCTTATATCATATCTACAAGATCATCATAATATAAACGCTTCTCTATCCGCACAACCTTATATTCGCCTTGTAGCCTCTTATTTTTG
The DNA here is from genome assembly GCF_013358625.1 of Macadamia integrifolia. Taxonomy (NCBI): domain Eukaryota; kingdom Viridiplantae; phylum Streptophyta; class Magnoliopsida; order Proteales; family Proteaceae; genus Macadamia; species Macadamia integrifolia. The sequence goes on along the minus strand of NC_056568.1, from coordinate 3,559,246 downwards.
TAGTTGTTCTTTCACCTATGTTCTTAAATGAGGAATTGAATGCAATTGCAGATTCCTTAGCATGGAAGGCCAAGTCTATAGCTTGTATGACAAAATTGACTAAACTCTACTCCGTGACTGATTTCACAAATTTCTCAACTAATGAATAGTCTTCTTCTTAACCCCCAAAAATAAAAATAAATAAAAAAAAAAGCCAGAGGAATATGGAACGCACCAATGAGAAGCAAGAAAAAAGTTTAGTATATAAGGAGGCAGAGAGGTCATTTTACTTGAAATCTTTGATAGAAAAAGAACTGTAGTGTACCCTCTACAGTCGACTCAGAGGACCTCTTCCCTATAATAATATTATTTATACTATGATAACGAAACCAACCATTCTCTTTCCTTTCGAAATGAAGATTCACTTTGTCGTAAACAAGAAACTTCTATCCCACCACCAGGCAAGAAAGCTGAATAAAAATTTCTTTAAAATACCTTGACGAAGAGAGGAGCACCCTTACCCAGACAAAACCTCTCTCCCTCTGAATACCACCATTTTAAAATTTTTGATATTTCCTTATGTACCCTTAGGGCATTCAAACTAATTAAGGGGAGAGTTTAAAATTAATTGTTAATCAACCAGTGTAGATTCTCCCAAAGAATTCAGCACTTGAATGATTGAGCGATCACAGGAAGTGTAAGAATACCTCCCGCAAACAACTATTGCATTGGAATGCAGCTTAATTATCTTCTCAGTTTATGGTCAAAAACCTACACAAAATCCTGAGAGAGAGAGAGAAAGCGGTGACAATAAACATAGAACCAAACCATAAATGGAGCACATTAAGCTAGAGCAACATCAAGTACATTACAATCACCGAGATGATGGATAAAAGCAGCATAATGGCAACCAAAGTTACTCCCCCCCCCCCCACCCCCACCCCACCCCCCCCCCCCACCCCACGGCTAAATCAAAAAAAAAAAACCCCCTCTAGGATGTCTGTCTCTTTAGAGTTGATTGAGGTCAAATCCTTAATCCAAAATAAGTAATAGAGGCAGGTAGACAGCTAGAATTGAGATTTGTCCAAACTGTCAAAATAAGGGTGATCAAGTGCTGCCTTCGCTGAAATCCTGTTTGCTGGATCATATTGGAGCATCTTCTGCTTGATTCAAAGTTCCAAACAAAACCAAACAAACACTGTCAGTTATTGGTTCTGAAACACACTGTTATCATTGGTTTTGACTGTTATGTTTTTTTTTTTTTTTTTGGGGGGGGGTGGGGAGATGTTTGTGTGGAGGAAACATACTTGAATCTGCAAATTTAAATAAACTAATGTCACTTTTTTATTGAATAAGCTACCTACGGGAGAAGCACAATCACTCGTAAAATAGAAAGGTCGTTACTGAATTCATTCTAGAGATAATTTAGCAAATGGTACAACCGGCTTTTATAGTCTTCAAATCTGGGTCTGCTAACAAATTAGCAATCACATGGAAGATATTATCGACAAAAAGTGCTGGCACAAGTTTTCCGCTAAAACTAAATCATCTCAGCTCTTTTTAGTTGGGCGATTCCTCATTTTGGTTGGGAGCGTCAGTAAATTATTCCATGTCTAGCCAAATTCACTTTTGCAGTTCCAAGTTTCTAGTGTAATTTCCAAAGAAGAGAAAAATAAAGGTTTCTATTATACCAATTGCTGTAACATGTCAGTAACAATTCCCCTTTGTTGTTATTGATACGTTAGTAGATTAAAGCAACACATATCTTGCCATTTAAACATCAATTAAGGCTAGTGAATTTAAGCAAAACAATCCACCATATAATACTCCAAATTTGCAACGTACAATTCTAGATTAGCCTTAGCTTATGAGAATTGGTAAAAACATGTACGTTACAGCTTGCAAATGAAGAGAATAAGTGGTTACCGATAAGAGGTCAACACCATCAGGTTCTAATGATGGAACAGCACGTGCCAAGTTTTGAGGTTTCCACTGCGGATATTCATGCCAGTCCCTCAAACCACTAACCCCTGGCCATTGCTCCTCAGTTGGTGTTCCCAACAATCTTCATCAAAGACCACAACAGAATAAAAAATCTAAACAAGAGGATGAGAGAAACAAAATTCCGTGCGTAGAATTGTAAATGAAAAAGCATGGCAAAAAATTTATAGCAAAATTGTGTAATTGTAGCATAAAGCCCATGTTATGAAATGATAGTCTAATTCCCATATTTCTTCGTGGATATCCATCCACTAGTGTAAGGTTCGAGTCTATCAACCTTCACCATATTTCAACATAAAGACTTGGGGGAAAAAATTGTGACTAGGATGGGGAGGGGAAGGATTCAGACTGCTTAAATACATAGTGAAGAACCGAATGAATGTAAGTCTAAATGATCAGAATAGGCTATTGACATGTAGCATTTCTATAAATTACCTATCCATGGACGGTCACAATAACCAGATTAGCCTCCACATGGCAGGAATGGCCACCAATGATAGAGAGGCAGCTTCCAACCAGCGGAAGAAAGGTTTCTCCAAAAGGGAATAAGCATACTAATAATTAAAGAGTATTTTCTGCACACACAGACATCTATCTAACAGCTTCATGTGATGATCAAATTGGCTCGAATGATAGAAATGATGCATTGAAGCAACAAAAATGCCACAGTTTACCCACCTTAAGGCTCCCATATCATATATCAAAACAATGAAGGGGTTAGCATTGACAATCATTGGATGCTATATACAGCAAGGTTTAAGATATCGCTCTCACCTCCCATCTCGCTAATCCAGAAAAGAGAGATCTTGCCAAATCTTGCCGAGATCTCACTAAGATCTTGTATTTTTTCCAGGTCGACTCGATGGTTGGTCTCGGTGGCTATATGGTCTTTGTAGCCCCTGAAAGTTGGTATTTACCCTATTTTAGGCCTTCTAAACACAATGGAAACATCAATTTGGGAAAATTACTTGATTACCCATTTATGGGTTTCCCTTTACAAAATTACCCACCAAAAGTTTCAGTTAACAAAAATACCCAAAATTAGGTTTTTCTCTACAAAATTACCCACTTAAAGTTTAAATTAACAAAAATACCCAAAATCAAGTTTGGGTTTACAAAACTACCCAAAATAGTGAGTCTTCATCTTCCACATATAATCATGTATTTTTTTATTACTGAAACTTTGTGTGGGTAATTTTGTAAACCCAAACTCAATTTTGGGTATTTTTGTTAACTTAAACTTTAAGTGGGTAATTTTGTAGAGGAAAACCTAATTTTGGGTATTTTTGTTAACTGAAACTTTTGGTGGGTAATTTTGTAAAGGGAAACCCATAAATGGGTAATCAAGTAATTTTCCCCATCAATTTTTTAAAAATCAAACCTAAAATTGTACTTTGATATCGTACCCTATGTAAGTAGTCTCCGACTCTTCGGACCTTAGCCTAGTATGCTTTATTCCACAGTTCACATTCCACAATCAACACACGATGCAACATAATCATAAGAATTTAAAAGACGTCAAATATAAGAAAAGTAATTCCAAATGTGGATACTCTTTTAAGCTTCAATGAGTGTAGGAATGGAGATCCTCAAGCAAAAGCACCAAAATCCTTACTCCTTAGTGTTTTTTCTTCAAAATTTGGCGAGATCTCGAGAGATCTCGAGATCTCCGTCGAGTTTTTGTACAATTTCTATCTCGCCATGCATCTCATCTCGCCTTTTTGGAAAAACGAGATATTAGCAAGATCTCGCCTGCCGAGATCTTGAACCATGATATATAGCCCTACGCTGGCAACCGACATGCTACATGTTATTACCTAGTATTGAGAACCTTTCAAAACACAAAGAATGAAATAGAGAACGCTTCAACACAACGTGAATGAACCCTCCTATAGCATAATATTAGAATAGAATGGAAATAGGGATGATGTAAAAAGTGACAACAATACATCGTTGCAGAGTGTCTTTCACCAAAAAAGCTCTTCATTAAGTCTCTACACAATCTTTTACCTAAAAAACAATGGCTAGACAGCCAGAAACAAGGTAATTAAATCCCCAAATTCAATATTTGTATTTAAAATGTCAAATCCAGTCTTAGACTTAAGTATTTACCTCCTATGTATACATTCAATAATAATGTTAAAGGATGAATATAACATCAATATATAACATCCCAAGGGATCCCCTCTTGCACTTCGGGAAAAGTCCAAAGGCAAAGAAGGTAGTATACACAAAAAGGTGCTGAATGGCAACCGGGTATAGAACAAATCATAGAAAGAAATCAATTTTTGATGAAATTGTGAGTTTGATTGGCTGAATTTATGGTAGTTACCTATAGTTAAAAAAATTTATATAGTTAAAAATTCCAATGTAATGCTCTAGACATTTCATGTGCATGAAATTACTTAAAAGTTGAAATTTTCTAGTTCGACAAGTTGTTTTTGATCGGTTCAATCTGATTAGAATTTGAATCATTCTTTTGGATTCAAGTTTGCTATACCAACTCGACTGAACGAATGACATGGCCAACATGCGACCATGCCTTACAAGACCCCAACCCCATCTCATTAACAATCCAATGGCTGTCATCTAGGCAAAAGTTTTGCCACGTTACAAACAATTTAATCATGGCCTTTGCAGAACAGTGTCATATTATTCCTCTCAATTTAAAACAAGGTGAACGTATGAAATGTTGTGATCATCTAGTTGGATTTCCTACTTTTCTATTTGAGTGACAGGTCAAAACAGTTGAATGTTTAATCGACTAGCTCCTCCCAAAATCTAACATCTATAAATATGCATAGATGTAACAAAAAGGATGATATCAAACTTAATCAAATAAGTTTAAAAGAGCCATACGGGACCAATGTAAGCCAAAAAAAAACAGCAGCATCAGATGAATTTTAACTATGTGGCTCACCCTTTTGCTTCGACAAATGGAAGACTAGGACTCACGTCAGCGAGTCAGGTTGGAGTTTATTTAAATCCATTAATTTGGAGCTTTTCTCCAACATTCAAAGGAACATAGTAAAATACCTTTTCATAATTCCTCTTGATACAGATTTTAGCATGGAAAAAATATCAGAAGGGATCATATAAAAGGTACGCCCTGATCCCCCAGAAACAATCGCCGTTAGTGTTGCTAACATTCATCAAAAAGAATAGTACATTGCAATAATCACATAAATACCTGAAAATATGGAGCAATTGCTGCAACTCTGAATCACCAGGAAATAAAGCTTGTCTTCGTGCCATTTCAGCTGAACAAGAAAAAAAAAATGAAAACAGAGAAATTATTACGAAAATGGGAGAGAGAAACCACACTCTTAAGTTAGTTTTAATGATAACATTTAAAAAAAAAAAAAAAAAAAAAAAAAAAGAATTGAACCATTTGGTGTAAGGAATTGGTTTTGAAGAAGTATTCTCACGTATCGAACACCAAGAATCAAAGACTCCAGATGTCAAGACACGAAAAGTACATCATGACAAGACTTCTTGAAGACTTGATAGATGTAAAAGCATCAAGCAATTCAAGACCAACATGAAGAAAGTTGAAGAAGCTCTTCCAAGATAGATTAAGTCTTTATTATGTAAATGTATCTTGATTGTGTAAATGTGAGCTCAGATATCAAGCATTTCACTCACGCAACTTAGAATGACCTTAGGATGTAACTATGACCAGGTGGTTGGACCTAAAGGTGACTAGGAACATGTTAGGAATTTCTTGACTTAGGAAATTGCTGTGAAAACAGCATCAACCTCACTCAAGGGCATTTTGGGCAACCTAAAAATAGGTATCAGGAGATGGTCCCTTCATTAAAGTTGTAGAGATTCGAGTTAGAATCCAACGCACTTGGAATCAGGCCAATCTGATATCGGACGAAAAATTTATGGCCCAAATATTGACAACAGTTCAGTTTTCCCAAAATCTGTCAAATTTGGGAGTGACCTAGCCTATAGGTGGTCGACCGGCTGAAAGCCCTGTTCGACCGGTATGAGATTGGCTGGTCCAAAAGGGTCTCTAACGGCTAGTTTTTCACTAACGACTCTTTTTGGCGATCGACTGGCTACCGATGGCGGTCAAACGGTAGACCCAAAATGTGACCATTTGAGTAAGATTTCTTGCCTATTTTTATCTCCTAATCTCACCTATAAATACCACAAATGCTCTTAATTAATTAATAATTAACACTTCTCGCCTATAAATACCATAAATGCTCTTAATTAATTAATAATTAACACCAAGCATTAGAGCAACTTTAAGAGTATTTGGAAGTGAAAATACTTCACACATTTCTTGAGCTATTGGTCAACTCCAACATTACAAGTGAAGCTCAAGAGTCTACCAAAAGTCTTCCACTTTTCTATTGATTCATTAAGAAACTGAAGACTATATATAAAGGTGCATCATTATCATTCTCAATCTTGCATTCTATCATTACACCACACAAAGAGTTAACTCTTTTTTTATTCCACTTTTAATTTTGCATTAGTCCAAAAAGTTAGGAAACTCTAGTGTTGGACGGTTGTAAATACACATCAACCTAGACTGTACTTAGGTATTATGTAGGATCCTCTTATCCCCAAAAGAGTAGTAAAGTCCCTCTCTACTTGGAAATAGATTGTAAGGTCCCTCTCTACCTGTGAAAGATTGTACGGATCCTCTTATTCTAGAAGATTCTATAAAGGTTCTCCTCCCTACTTATTATACTGAAAGGGAAGAGAGCTAGTGGAATACCTTACAAGTGGAACTCCACTAACTCCACTTGTAAGGAGTGGACTAGAGTCGGATGTAGTCAAACCATTAAAAACCCTAGTGTTGTGCGATTGTGCTTATTTCTCTTATTCCGCATTTTTTATTTTGCAATCACTCTTGGACACTTTAAACCAAAGTTTTTCAAAATCCACTAACATAACTTATTCACCCCCTCTAGGTTATTTCAGCTACTTGTGGTGAACTGGTGATTAAAAAAAAATAATGTTGGCAGTGTAATAGAGGGGATTGAACGATTGATGCAACCAAATAATTTGATGAAATTTAAATCCTCTATGCAATGACACTACATATAGACTTTCTAGAACTCCGATAGAGACTTGGGACTAAAAAAAATATGGAATCTACAAATGCCTAAATAAATTTTGGAATAGAAGACTGCGATTTTGAAAAATAATGACCATCTTTCCTGTTACAACTTAGATTCCCTTGAAACTCCCTCTAGTAACTAGGTAACAAAAGAAAAAGAAAAGCTTGTATTTAGCATTTTAAAGAAATAAGATGGTAGATGGCTGGTTAGAGAAGGGAAGAAATCTGTGATAGAGTTTCAAAGTGTCGCATGGGAGAGAAGTATCACATAATCATCACACACTCATTTTGAGAACCAATACTTTTCTATTCTCAGATTTGTGTTTCCTTTGTTGGATTACAATGTATAAATAGCTAGAAATCAAAAGAGTCCTAACTGAAATGTGTTATGGCAAAAATGTGCTACCCTTAGACCGCACCGTGAGAATTGAGTGGGGCAAGCCCGAGTGTGGTAGGCTACGATATAGGCTACGACGAACAGTTTAGAGCCAGACGAGCCACCTATCTGGCCCGAAGTGGACAAGCAAGCCTGTAGCGGCCTGACCGACCAACTCTGCTAAAAGAACCTCGATTACCAAGTGGTTGGCTGAACGTTAGGATAAGGAAAGTGGCATAGAGGTTCCGTCATATGGTAACCTAGATAACTCAACAAGCTCAATTACACTAAGGCTATTACTGAGTAGCAGGCTCAAGAGACCACTAGCCAAGAGGCAAGTAGGGCACAGCTATCGCTAAATTATAGGCAAAAGTAGGCCGATAGAGTGGCCTACCTCATCCAAGTCACTTGGCAACTGGGCCATAGCACCCAAGTCGCTCAACTCAAGAGTCCTACGAATTCCAGTGCTCAGATATATGTTAGTTGGTTCCTTTGACCCAACACATAACTCAGAAGCAAGGAACCGACATGCCCTACTCCGAAAAGGATTCTTAAAAGATGTTATCGTGCCTTATATATCCTAGGGGATCCGGTCAATACGCGATGATCTCATAACTGGGATGTCTCCTATATTCACTTTCTTATTACAACTCTTGTTATATTTGGACTCCTACCAAAATAAGGAAGCTACCAAAGGAGAGTCTCACTTATGGCGGCCACCTTCAACTATAAATACCTAGGTAAACTCCTTTCTAAGGGATCAAACTTTTTTCGATCTTACTGGAATTATCTATTCAAAAAGGGATCTGACTTAAGCATCAAAGAGTGCCCTTCTGAATCAGCCGAACACTCACTCTCTTGTGTTTTCCTCTTTATGCAGTTTCCATAACAGCATAAGACGATTTCTTGCAGCAACAGATTGGAGTCGTCAATCAAAAATACTACTAATCAAGCCACTTAAACCATTTATCAGGGGAACCCAGCCAAACAAGGGAACAACAAAGGTCTGCCTCTGCTAAAGCCCCATATTGGCTCACCCAACCCAAAACTGGGAGAGGATTTCCAGCAAGCTGAAGTCTGGGTATGTTGGCAACAACCCGACCTTCACCTCTCCTAGTCGTCATGCTAAACCCTGATACGTCGACTACCTGCGCATGGGTAAACGAGTTGCAAACAAGATTATCGTAGACCAATGACATGTACCGCCCGAGTCAGGAAGATTCGCAAGGGTGCCACTTCGATTTTTTCAAGGAGAAAGGGGTCATTTCGCCTTTAACTCATGGCACTGAAGCCGATGACGTCCAAGATGAATCTCTTCTACAACGGTGGGAACCAATAGAAGATCTTAAGCAAATATCATTATTCAAAGAAGACCGGACTGTTCGGTTCAGCTCGGCGCACTACTAAATTAAGAGCATACCCAGTAAATACTAAGCTTCCTCAGGAGCAATGCAGATGTCTTTGCTTAGACGGAGCAAGACATGCCTGGCATCCCCCAGACCATTGCTGGACATGCCTGGCATCCCCAAGACCATTGCTGAATCCAATCAAGCAGAAAAAAGAAACTTTACTCCCGAGTGTTAAAGAGTTATCAATAAAGAGGCAAAGAAATTTGAAGGCCTCAAACCTGAACAACGAAGTACAATTCCCCACCTGGCTTGCTACAATTGTAATGGTCCCAAAGTCAAATCGAGATATGTGCATTTGTATCAACTACACAGATTTAAAAAAAGCCTACCTAAAGAGTTGCTACCTGCTCTTAAGGATTGACCAGTTGATCAACACCACAACAAGCCATAAGATGTTAACCTTTATGGATGCCTTTTTGGGATACAATCAGATAAGGATGAAGGAAGATGACGAAGAAAGACAGCCTTCCTTACTGGACGAGGCAACTATTACTATAAGGTGAAGGCCATTAGGCCTGAAAATGGCCAAGGCTACCTATCAAAGAATGGTGAGCGGTATGTTCGTACAGTAGATTGAAAAAAACATGGAGGTTTATATAGACAACATGCTTGTAAAAGCATTAAAACCTCGATATGTGACCGACCTTGAGGAGAAGTCTTGGTGTTAAAGAAAAATTATATGAAATTGAACCCCTCAAAATGCATGTTTGGAGACACCTCAGGGAAGTTCAGGGTTAATGGTCCATAAATAGGGGGATAGAAGCAAACCCAAACAAAATCCAAGCAATACAACACATGACTCCACCAAAGACCATCCGGGAGTTCAGCGGCTTGTCGGATGGGTTGCAACCCTCAACCGGTTCGTCTTCTGAGTTGATAACAAGTGCTTACCCTTCTTCAAAACATCGAAGAATTTCTAGTCCCCGAAGGACTTCCTTTGGACAGTACAATTTTGGACACCTTCGAGGCCTTAAAATCTTACCTTGCGTCCCCTCCACTCCTCATTCTGTCAAAGCCCATATGACCAATTATTGATATATCTAACGATCTCGCCAGTAGCCTTCAACGCAACCTTGGTGAAAGAAAATGAGAAGTAGCATCGACTAATTATATCAGCCATATTCTCCTAGACACAAAAGTAAGATACCCAAGTATAGAAAAGTTAGACTTTGCTCTGGTCATCGCTACGCAAAAGCTAAGGCTATATTTTTAGGCTCGTCGGATCATTGTACTACATAAGTTGAGTATGTCAGGAGGAATCGTCAGTTGGTTGGACAAACTAAGTGAACATGGCAATGATTACTGCCACGTTGCGGCTATCAAAGGCAAGGCGTTGCCGAACTTCATAGTGGAGTGTACCTTGATGGACAAGAGCGAGAACAGCGAGAATACACCTATTGTACAACTTTGGACCTTGTATATAGATAGCTCAAGCAGTCAAGCAAGAAGTGGAGCAGGACTTAACTCGACCAGCTGGAGGGATTTATAATCCAATACGCATTGTGGTTTACTTTCACCACCACCAATAGTGATGCGGAGTACGAGGCTCTTATAATCGGCCTCAGAGTAGCATGAGCAGTACAGAAAGAAGAACTTCTGGTCCATAGCGGCTCCCAACTAATAGTGAATCAAGTGACTGTATGAGGCAAAAGAGGGAAGGATGGTCAATTACTTGAAGAAAGTGAAGGAACTAGTCGCTCAGTTCACTAAGTTCAAGATCAGACAAAACCCCAGAGCAAAAAACACTTCGGCGATGGCCTTGTACCAACTGGCAACAGCAGAATATTAAAGCATATGCCAAACAATATAAGTCGAAGTGCTAGAAAAACCAGCCTATGAAGCAGAGGAATTATGCTGTATGGACTGGGAATCTAGTTGGATGGACCCGATTATAAGATACCTTAGGGACAACTCCCTACTAGAAGATAGGGCTGAAGCATGCAAGGTCAAAAATCGATCGGCAAAATATCCTTAGAAAGGAGTGTTATACAAAAGGACCATCTTTGACCCACTCCTTAAACGTCTTGGACCCTCCAAAGCCTAGTATACATTAACCGAGTACATGAAGGGATTTATAGAAGTTAATTGAGTACGAGCCCTAGCTTATAAAGTCTTTAGACAGGGGTTTTAATGGCACTACATGCAAGAAGACACAATGTCCTATGTCCGGAATTGTTAATCCTGCTAAATGCCCCAGATGGCACATCGACTGACGGTTGAGCTATCCATGATAATCAACCCAATCCCCTTTGTAATATGGGGTATAGACATACTGGGACAGTTTATGCCTGGTACATAAACTGATCAACTGATCTTGGAGGGTGATCAATCCAAATTTCCCTCACCCTCAAGAAGCTTTGTTATATATTGAATATGCATAAGTACAATAATACCCTTACAAAAGATAATATTATACACAAAAATCCTCTTCAGCTTAAGACTCCACATCTAACTGATCTTGGGTGGATAGCATAAGTTGGTAAACAAGATATTGATGTCAAGCCGAGGACATAGCTTTTTTAAAGATGTTAGTAATCTAATAAGCAAAAGCTATGGAGGGAGGAGTAAGAATCACAAAGGTATTTCTCTCAAATGAATAGACAATTGACCTCATTATGTTTGATTCACTAATTAAACAAAGCAATGTGAATGGCACTAGAATATTTCAGCATAGAGAAATGTAGGCTCTGAAAAAAGGGATATAAATCATCAAACAAACCATGAAGCCAAGCAATTTCACTACATGCCAATATTCAGCCTCTCAGAAGATTTGGAATGGGAGTCGCCAAGAAATACACACCAAGCCCGTAGTAGAGCATTAAGTGTCTAGAGTCTAGACAACTAGTTCAATAAACATAGGTACATAATTGAAGGGAAGAAGAGGAGTAGAATAATACACCTGGCCATGAGGTACTCCATAGGTAAACGAATAATACTTAGAACATCAGTAAGGTGCAAGAAACAAACTGGCTTACAATGTGGACAGCATATGCAATATCAGGACAAGTAATAATGAAATAAATAAGGCCTCCCACAAGTTAGCTATATGTAGTACGATCAATAAAAGGCTGAACCGCTTGCTAACATCAATCAAGTTAGCCAATTTAACCAAATCTTGAGTACATTTGTGCTGATTAACAAAAGAACCACAGGGAGAGTAATCCTTCATCTTGAATGTGAAACTAATAAGGGATTTTCACTGTAGCAATTGCCTCGAAAACATACCCAATTATAAGAACACCTTCCACATATAATAGAAGAAATGCCACACCCTTCAAAAAATAGGGAATAATCATGATAACTCCGAGTAAAACCAACATGAAAAATTACCTCTCAAAAGCATTCAAACAAAGATCTAAGCACTTGTTTCAAGACAAAGATTTCTTCAATTATAAAAAATAAGAGGATATGAAACCTAGGAGAAGGCCGTATGTAAACAGTCTCTTTCAATTGACCATGAAAAAAAGGATTCTCAACATCTATATGGAAAATAGGTTATTAACGAATATCAAATTGAGCAAATCCCACCTTAACAGTTTTAATCTTGATAATTGGAGCAAAAGTCACATAGTAATTAATCCCAAAATTTTGTGTTACCTTGAGTTTTAATGGAATATACTCAATGACAAGAGAATGTTGAGGAGTAGGCACAAGATCCTAGGTGTCATTTGTCGAGTATGGATGGATTTTATAATCCATAACCTCTTTCCAACAAAGGAAGACAACTAGCCTACTGGTAAGTTTTAGGAATAGAAACAGGATCTAGAGGGGCAAAAAGACACGAAATAGGATCCAATGGAGAGAACAAAGCTAAATGTGTTAAAGGATCATGAGAAGTAAGCACAAAGTGGATATAGGAGTAGAAAATGCATAACAATTAGAGACTTGGTAGAATAATGAAAGATGGGATAAGTAGAAACCAACAGAACAATAGAAGAAACAACAAAAGGTAAAGGAGTAGCAGAGGATGAAGAAGTATCCTTGGGAGGAAATTCTCAGGACGTTATAAATGGACTGAAGGCAATAGTTTGGGACATTATAAATGGAGTCCACTTTGATGTAGATGTTGATACACATGAAGAGGGGAAGAGGAAGAGAAAGGAAGATAAAAAAGATGAAGAACAAAAACTGATGAGATAGGAGATCACATAATATGAGTGTAATAAAAAACAAAAATAAAAAAAGCAACCCAATGCACAACACATAGCATCTTAAGTAGCGAAATTAATGTGTTTATACGGAGGTAAGTGAACAAAGCACAAACAACCAAATACCCGAAGCAAAACAATAGTCAAGAGATGAACAAAACAAACTATGATCAGGGGACAGATGTTGTAATAAAGAAGTTGGATAAAAATTAATAAGAAACACTACCCCAGAGACTACCTTAACCCAAAAGATCACATGTACATTAGAATCCTTTATTGAAGTCTTCACAATAGCAAGGATGTGATTGTTTCTTTGTTCAAAGACCACATTTCGCTCAGTAAAGGTTTAAGACTTTTGAGGTTAGAGTTAGAACAAAACATTTTGATTTTGGTATTGAACCAAGTCTGAACCATAGCGGAAATGATTTTATAATAAGCAAAAATTCAAGCGCTTACACATGAAATGAACCCAAGTATAGCACGTAGCTAATAATATACTAACCAAGAGAATATAGGTGAGGATCTTCACACATCACTATTTTACAACATATCAAAAGAAGCAATGGTAATAGAATAGTGAGAGGAGAAGTGTTCATTTGAGCATGTTCGTAATATGGGCTTGGATTCACTTCTCCCCCTAACCACATGAAATTAAATTATTTTCAATTTGAAACTTCCTAGCGAATTTGATGTTGATAAATCTATTCAAGGTATAACCACATGTCGTTAGTTGTCAAGAAACCTTGCATAGGGATGCCAAAGTAAGAATTAATAGTGTAAAGAATCCGAGTAACAATCTAAGCATTATCAATTTTTCCTATTTTTAACAATTAAGGATTCTATATAATAACATTCAACTGAGCAAAACAAAGGGAAAAGAGGTTGCACCTTTTTTGGAAACCAATTTTTAGGTTTCTAATTTATTAGAATAGAAGAGGGAGAGGGGTAGTCAACTACTGCCCTTTTTCTCTCTCTCCCACTGTCGTCTTCTTATATACTTTCTCACTTTTTCTTTCGTTGCTCCCTAGAGGGTTTTGTTGTTGCAGAACCCTAAGGTGTTAAAAGGAAACTGTCTCTCTATCATTAAGAAAGTGTTGCCAAACTATTTAGTGCAAAGATGCTTCAACACTACATAGTGGAAGAGCTAAGTTCCCTAAGAGATGTTGTGATTGTGGTGCTCAAGGTAACTATTCTCCACCTTCCAATGGTTGGAAAGTTTAATTATCCCCTCTAACCATATGACTAATTTTAGGTCTAATGAATCCTTTCAGTGCCCTCTCAGAATCCCTATCCTCCCTTGCATGTCGGACCCATGTATACAAATCGTGCAGCACCCCCTCCAATGCTCCAATTGGCTTGACGCGGGAGATATCATCCCACACCAGAAGCATATTGATCCCCCACCAAATAACTTATTTATAGATAAATAACTGTTCCAGCTCTTCAAATTGCAATCCTATCATCCCTTATGAGGCTTCCAAATAATTTATTTCCACTTGCTGTTCACCTTAAACAGACAGCAAACAATAAGCAAGGCATTTCATAAACCAAGGTATGTGTGGCAACATTTTTGTTCCCAATTACTGTTTCTGAATTAGAAACAATTTTTTTGTGTTCTTCATTCCGTAGTACTTTTGTACCAACAAATGTTGTATGGTAAAACAGGAAAAAAGAAAACAACATAAACACATATGGAATGAAAATATTAACATAAGTATATCTTCAGGTGGCGGTGGTGGAAGTGGCAGTAGTGGTGGTTGTGGTGGTGGTTGAAGTTGTATTAGAGGTGATAATGGTATTTCCACTTGCTGTTCACCTTAAACAGACAGCAAACAATAAGCAAGGCATTTCATAAACCAAGGTATGTGTGGCAACATTTTTGTTCCCAATTACTGTTTCTGAATTAGAAACAATTTTTTTGTGTTCTTCATTCCGTAGTACTTTTGTACCAACAAATGTTGTATGGTAAAACAGGAAAAAAGAAAACAACATAAACACATATGGAATGAAAATATTAACATAAGTATATCTTCAGGTGGCGGTGGTGGAAGTGGCAGTAGTGGTGGTTGTGGTGGTGGTTGAAGTTGTATTAGAGGTGATAATGGTGGTGCTGGTGACAGTGGTGGTGGTTGAAGTTGTATTAGAGGTGATAATGGTGGTGCTGGTGACAGTGGTGGTGGCGATGGTGGTGGTGGTGGGAGGGTCGAGGGGCTTGAGAGTTTGGAGTCATGAGATGCATGAAATTTTCCCTTCTCATGAGTGTTTTTGTCCCAACTTTGTCTCTTTTTTTTTTAGCTTCTTTTAGTTTCTCAAAATTGTTCCAACTGTGTTTCTTTTTGCCCGTTCTTT
>NC_056568.1:3509145-3543042 GCF_013358625.1 Macadamia integrifolia | reverse complement strand
TATGGTTAAATGGGTTCGCGTTTTGCTTTATAAGTTATCACGGGTTGCATCCCTCTTGTTATTTTTGAAATGTCTAAGAGGCGGGAGAATGGGGGATGGCTACTGGCTAGCCGCTGGAGACTAGAGATAGAGATATTATTTAAAACAAAATCAAATTATTTCTTCTAGAGGTCGTTCCTTTAAAAAAAAAAAAAGTTTAAGAACATGCTTCCCCAAAAAAGGAAAAAAAAAAAGGTTAACAAGTATAGGAAAATCTAGTTTTACAGGCACATCTAAAAAATAATAGGATCAAGGAAAAATGACCCGAACGAAATCAAAATTTGGATCCGGAATTCTTCTGGATATTGGCTGGCCTTCTCCTCGCTTTCATTTATTTTCCATTTCTTCTTTCGAGATTTGAATTTGACATTGTCACGTGTCTCTCTTTTCCTCTTCAACCTTAAATTTGAATTTGAGGGGCTTTATTCTTTTCAGAAAAAATAATAATAATAATATTCTCCAACGGTACAAAGGTACAATCATAATCATAATTTATATCCGCAAAAACGCTCAGATCGGATCAGATTGAATCCGTTGAGACCGATGCGACATTAAGTGGGTTAAATAGAAAAGCTACCAAGTGAAAGGAAGTCCGGCCTTGCCCTATCACTGTTTGGCTTGGCTGATTATGATTTATGAGTTTGAGTCAACATATTTTACTGTCATTCGTTCTATCTGAGGAAGCTCGGTTTCCTATATGAGGGCTTTGGCCTGGGTGATTTCCCCAAGGAAAAATGTCTCATTTGTATTCTTAACATGGGAAAGGGTACAATGCCTACTCATTTTGCCAGCGGAGGCCAAGAAGAGCGCATTTGGGGCATCAATATGTAAGGAGTTTTTTTTTTTTCACAAGGATGGGGCTGTATTTTTCGAGGCAGGTGCATAGGCCACGCAATTAGGCAATTTTCTTTTTCATGTCTAATGTTTTTCACAAAATAAAAATTAACACAAACTAAATTAGTAATGAAAGGGGTTTTGTTAAGGCTATGTATGATTGTATGGAAAATTTAAAGAGAAGGAAAATGAAAATTTTAAACTTAAAAAATAAACTTTTGTAATTATTACTCCATATGATCGCATGTGACTGAATAAACTAGTTAAACTTTTTTACTATATTTAGTAATGATACATTTTATATTTAACTTTTAGTTTACTTAGCAAAGAGTTTTGGATGTAAATTATAGTGAAATTTAATAATCAAATATAAAATGATTTATAATTAGTGATATAATTACATAGGTTAATGATTACAAAAGTTTCTTTTTCAAGTTTAAAGTTCTATTTCCCTTTCCTTTCTTGCAACCAAATAGAGCTTAATGTTTGATAGCCAAGAGAGAAAAATAAAATAAAATAAAAAGTTCAAAATATTTTGAATTTGAGGAGAAAGATAGACACATAAAAATCATTATGTAATCTTTTTTTTTGTTTTATTATGTTTTCTATCTTTTTTCTTTTCTTTTATTTTCTTGGCTACCAAACATAGCCTTAGGAAATTTCTCTTGACATCCCTTAAAATGTCAAGTAATTCGAATTCTTAACATTTTGCCTCCTTGGTATAACACATTTTTTCTTTTATAATGGCAAATCTTATCATTTCATATATATACTCGAAAAATATATAAAACAATAAAGATTTTAATAATGATATAATGATGAATCACTTTTTAATTAATTCAAAGCTATTACTCCTGACTTAAAATAACTTTTGTGAATAAAAGCATTCAAAAGAAGGTTATAAATTTGGAATACACATATATAAAAGTATCATTTAGAAAGTCCCCGATACAGACCTGAAAGAGCTCAATCTCATAAGCTGGCTTACAAGATGAAGGGTCCCAAGTCCATATCAATCCACATCAATTCCTATTGGGAACCGATATATCAATCCTCCATATGATTGATATCATATTGTAATATACCACTACGCTTCTAAACCCGACGTCCACAACGGCCCACTCGATATCAAATAACCTTTTCTATGTGGCTCTCATTATGCTCTAGGGTTTTTGCCTGTAACACCAGGTCACCCCTTCCGTGTGGGAATTAGGTCGAGGATCATGTTACCTACCTAACAACTTCCTCATTATTATTATTATTATTATTATTATTATTATTATTATTATTATTATTATTATTATTATTATTATTATTATTATTATTATTATTATCATTATTATTATATTGTTTACTATTGTATTTGTATGTGGGTAGGAGTTATTGCCACTGTGGAGTGTTAAGTAATTAATAGAAGTTTGTAAGTTAGTAGAAGTTAGAGATAAGTATGAAAGTGGAAGTAGTGGAGCGTAGGTGAAGTGTATAGTGTAAGCAACGTTTGTAACTACTTGTTTATCCTATTTAATAGGAACTAATATGGAATGAAAAAGCAATGAAAAATTATCCTAAATTATCTCTCTTGATCTTATCTTATGAAGAGGCGGCTACCTCCCAATTAGCTAGACGTTCGACTTCGCCCGTAAAGCCAAGAGGCAGGCACCTCCTCATTAGCCAGACCATATTTTATCTCTTCTAATTTATCTCTATCTCCCTACTTTCTCTCCCTCTCTCGACCATGCACATATCATCTGGTATCAAAGCATGGTGGATCTTATGACTATGGGTATGCATATTGAGATCATCGAAGCCATGTGTTCATCTATTTAGGACATGATGGTGATTTCTAATGAAATGCTTAGAACTTATTAACGTGTCCAAAAGAATTTGGCTTAATTGAGAAAGAAGAAGACAAAGAAGAATATGAAGAAAAATAATCAAAAGGAGACAAAGTAGAAGAAGAAGAGGAAGAAGATGATGATGAAGAAGAAAAGGAAGAAGAGGAATGTACCTATCATCAATTCCCTCAAGGAGATGCCCATTTTTACAACTAAATTCATGCGTTTCGAATTAACTATCTCAAATTCATTGACTGCAGCTTTTACTATCAAGATATGGGATCCCGGTGGTCCTTGAGTATAAGGATAGTTTGAGAGGAAAAGATTGTTACGACCTAACAACTTCCTCAGTGGGCAGGAGTTATTGCCACGATGGAGTGTTAAGTAGTTAATAGAAGTTGGTAAATTAGTAGAAGTTAGAGGTAAGTATGGAAGTGGAAGTAGTGGAGCGTAGGTGGAGTGTATGGTGTAAGCAACGTTTGTAACTATTTGTTTATCCTATTTAATAGGAACTAATATGGAATGGAAAAGCAATGAAAAATTATCCGAAATTATCTTCTTGATCTTATCTTGAGAAAAGGCGGTTACCTCCCAATTAGCTAGATGTCCGGCTTCGTCCGTAAAGCCAAGAGGCAGACACCTCATAATTAGCCAAACCCTATTCTATCTAATTAGCTAAACCCTATTCTATCTCTACCTCCCTACTTTCTCTCCCTCTCTCTATCGTGCACATATCAGATCGATTGCTTTGTTACAAACCTAGAAAAATCCAATCCCATAAACCGATCTACAAAATAAGGAGACCTAAGATCATATCAATCCACACCAATTCTCTTTGAAAACAAATGTGGAATTAATCCCCATATAACAGATATGGGACCGTAACAACCCCCTCCCCCAACATACACAAAAAAAAAAAGTGAATTACAAACAACATATCACTCCCACCCTATTTAAGGCAACTAAGAAAACAATGATGTGCAATCAATCAAAACTTAATCTGATACAATAAGGACCTGTTTGATAACATTTCAAAAAATGCGTTTATGTGTCCAAAAACGGTAAAAACGGAACAAAAAAAGTTTGATAAAACTGTTTCATTTCACTTGTTTTCAGATATTGAAATTGAAATTTCTACCTATTTATGGTTCAAGAAACGATTCATGGCCATTCTTTCGTTGGTTACTATCGACTTCCAGAAACATGACTTATCAAACACCTTCAATTCCGTTTTTGTTTTTAGAAAATGAAATTTATGTTTCTGCCGTTTATTGAAACAGAAATGACAGAAACATTATCAAACAGACCCTAAGAAACAAATGAAACAAAATTTGTAAGCAAGGAAGATGACTGATTGAACATGATATCTTAAAATAGGACTTGGATCCTCTCCAATGAGGAGATCGCCCAATGAACTCTGCTTGTGCAACAATTGGCAATGAGGAATCCAACATTTGGGGGATCACCCAACCAAAAACCATA
This sequence comes from Macadamia integrifolia, assembly GCF_013358625.1. Classification (NCBI taxonomy): domain Eukaryota; kingdom Viridiplantae; phylum Streptophyta; class Magnoliopsida; order Proteales; family Proteaceae; genus Macadamia; species Macadamia integrifolia. The sequence continues at coordinate 3,538,852 of NC_056568.1, read as the reverse complement.
CCCACCCACCTCACTTTACCCAAACAACTAGCTACCCAACCCAAACCCGATCCTACTATCCTCTCCCTCATGTTTCCGTCATCTTCCATTTAAGGGGGATACGAAACATCCTCTCTAACTTCCCCATCTCAATAGTTCGAGCTCAAGAACATTTTCCCTATTTCATTCAATGATTTCATTCAGGCTACAAAACCCTGAACCATTATTACATATATTCAAAAAAGGATTGTTCAATGTCGTTCAACTATTTCATTATGGGTTGAAGGTTCAAACTGCAAACAACCCCTGTGTGAGTAGGTAACGCAATGTTATTTTGGCCAATCCAATAGTTGGCTAGACACTCTTCGATTGCCATTGTCTCAAATTTCAGGGCCCATTCTCAAATGCATGCATCGTCGTGGAACAATTTCTTCTTCATTTCTGGCAACCATTTCACTAATCATTTGCATGTTTGAATGCAATCAAGTTGGATTCATGATTTATTCTGAGAATATCTAATCAACATTTTTGTTTTCTTTTTTAGGGTAAAAGGAACATCTAATCAACATCACGGTATGTATTAAATTTTTTCTTTTTTTCTTTTGATGGATAGGTATGTATTTATAGGTTTTTTTTTTTTTGGTAAGAGGTATGTATTTATAGGTTACGTCGATGGGAGAGGCATAGAGCAAAACTACCTACCTCAATGTTGGAAATTTCAAACCCCAAAGGCAAAAAGCAACTGAAGCGATTAAAAATATTTTCAATCAAAACAAAATTTTCACAACGCAAAATCCTCCCCTTCCAAGGTTTATGGATAGAATACTCGGTCCAACAGACCCAACTGCATTCTTTGATTTGTCACAATTCACAAATGATGTTTAGGCTAAAACTTAGGCCCGTTTGATAACGTTTTTGTCGTTTTCAATTCAAGAAATGGTAGAAACAGAAATTTCTGTTTTTGGGAACTGAAGCGAAATTTTGGGTGTTTAATAAACCTTGTTTCTTGTAGATTTTTTTTTTTTAGACAATATAATGGAAAAATATCTCTTTCCATTGAAGATGCTCGGACTACCGGAATGGTGGTTGAATCAGGTGCTCTACAAATCAAACTCCGTCCAATTCGGTTGATGGTAGCCGAAGATCGGCGGCCACTAGATTTCTTCGATGGTAGCTGAAGATCGACGAGCACTGGATTTCCTCGCTAGTTGTCGGCAAGACCATTCTGACACTCAAGAACTCGATCGAGATACTTGCCGTCATTGGAGGTTACAGAACCGATGGCACTTCCCTATCGAACGGAGTTTTCACCAGCGGAGATCGAGATACTTGCCGTTGGAGGTTGCAGAACCGATGGCTAGAGAGAGAGAGATAACTTGTTTCGTCATGTCCGTTTCTAGGAACATAAATGACCATAAATTTTGATTTCTATTTATGAAAACAGGAGAAACGGAACGAGTTTGTCAAACGCTTTTTGTTCTGTTTCTATCGTTTCTTGACATAGAAACGGCATAAACGCATTTTTTGAAATGTTATCAAACGGGCCCTTAGCATGCAAGCAAGTCAAAGACCTTGGCATGGTTCAAAAAACAAAATGGAACAGTCAGTCAGATCAAAATAGTATAGAACCTTGACCAGTTCCTAATCTTGATCTTTCCCATCCTGTTCCACATTATGATTCAAGGGTAAAATCATAATAAAATAAAATGATTTTACCAACTAACCAACAAAATTTTTCAACCCCATATAATATACCACACATAATAGATAAGCGTATGCAAAATAGGAACTCGTTTTTAGTTTGTCAGTCCAAGAACCCAATTCCCCGTCGCAAAATATATCCATCCTATAAGTCATCTTCCATAAAAATTAGGGCGATTTACATCAACCTCCCCTGGCATTTGCCCATATTACATCCTCCCCCCCTAAAAAATCGTTTATTACATTTAAACAAAAAAAAAAAAACACCGTTAGACTAGTGTTAGTTTTATAATACAAAAAAAAAACATAATTACCCTTCTTCTTCTTCTTCGTTTTTCCACTCCTAAATGTAACCAAATTCCATTTGTTCTAAATGAAAACGGAGATCAGAAGAGGAAGAAACAATAATCAAAGTCTCTTCATCTTGTCTTTTCTCTTCGAGGCTTTGGAATCTTGCACGTATCCTCAATGTATAAATTGAAATCTGTGAGGAAAACTGAACAGATCGATCAATCGAAATCTAAGAGAAGTAATATGATTTGATGTTGTTCAAGGGTTTTGGAATTTAGAATGGAACCTAGCAAGAACAATAGGTAGGATTGAAGGAATTAAGGACTGTAATTAATTTGATTATATTTGCAGAGAAAGAATCCAAGAATGACATGGGTATTCATAGTTTTGAGTTGAAAGGATGCAGAGAGCAAGATTGAATTTTTATGGTGGCCGACAAAGATAGTTCCACCACCCTCTTGTACAAGAAGAACTTGCACAGTAAGACATGGATCAACCAAATAGATATCCAACAAAAGGGCAATTGAAATTTTTGGCTTTCATGTTAGTCCACCTCTTCCAATTTCCAGTGGACATGGGGTGGTGGTAATACTGAGCTTTTGAGCCGACTATCCCAACCTCAACCAAGTTCCTCTCTTTGGTTCTTTCCACCTCAATACCCTGTTTATCTGCCCCAGTGTTGCTAAGTGCTAACCCACTATGGTTTTCCACGGTTGGAGGCTAGGGATCTGTTAATTTTTATGGATGATGCTGGGCTAGGGATTTCATCAATCTTGTAAGCCAATTGGACTCAGTTTCTTTTCACCATGAAAATCTCTTCAATCGGATGATTGAACTGTGAAAGGATAATTTCGATCCATAGTCAATCACATGGCCCCTTTTCTGCTTCAAAATTTAATAGTGTCCAATCATAGGTTAAATCGTTAATAAGTGAAAGAATGGTATAGATCTTTAAAAAAATAAAATAAAATAAAATAAAAAATAATGGTATAGCTCTGGGAAGGACAGGTGCAGAAAAACAGAGAGGATGGGTCGGGTGTGGAATCCGTGGACTGTGGGTTCCGCTACAGAACTATCGGCGCCACCATTTCAAAAAGGTACAATCGTTGGTTCTCTCCAATCTACTAGCATAGGATTTAGAGACTTAGGTTGGGAATGGGTTCTACTCCCGTTCACGGTCTCGACATTTTGGGTTTTGGTGTTGCTTCCTTCCCGGAGAAACATCAATTGGATCCCTCGATCTGGAATCGGAGAATGGGTTCTCAATTCTCAACTCAGCCATTTTGATCGATTTTGATGACTGATCCTGGATGTTTTGGAGCGGTTGATTCTAAGGATTTGGGATTGAATATCATGACAGTTTCGTAAAGCAACACTCTCAGTATAAGAAGAATAAAATGAAGGGTAATTAAGTCTTTTTATATTTTAAAACTAACACTAATCTATCCGTGTTTCTTTTTAAGGTTTACATGTAATAAACAATTTTTTAAGAGAAAATGTAATATGAGCAAACGCCCAAGAGGTGGGTAAAAATCCTCTTGCAATTCCCATCTAGTGCAATACTATGCAATACCCCCTACAGAGGTTGACACCTGGCGATGTTGACGTAAACGGCCCAGATGAAGAGAGAGAAATGGATGCTACTCAGACTGGTTTATGTCCGATTAAACCAAATCGAACCAAGAGATGACCCAACCCAACCAACCCGTACATAACCCTAAATCATGCTTTCCTCTTCTTCTTCTTCACTCTCTGGGATTTTCTCTTCTTCTCTCTTCAACGCTCTCTCGTTTCAAAAGATACCTGCAACTAATTTGGGAAAAGCATGTATGTACATTTGGAAGGATTGCCTTCTCTACCTGCTATTCTTGTAGAGGAAACAATCAGTTAAAATTAGGGTATTATTAGAACCAATCAGATTCGACCACTCATTCTTCTGCCACAAATGGTAAAGCTACAATGGAAGTATGAGGAATTTTTTTGTGTGAAAGAAACTCAATAAAAAGGATTATTTTTCTCTCTTTATTCTGTAGAAATGACTACTGCTTTGGGTAGTAAAATAATTTTTGGGAATTTATCAATGGGGTATGACTGTTAATGATTCAGTTGGCCTCATCATTATTATTTACCACTCTTTCTCCTCTTTGAAACAATAGGCTCAAGGGATAAAAGCATAGCCATTTCTTTGGTCATTAAGCAGTGTTGTTTACATCTGGGTTTTGTTGTTGGCCTGTACTTAGAGCTAAAGCCAGTGGAAATTACACAAAATTGTTCCTTTTGGCTCCAGAGGCTCGCTAGAGGGTTTTAAGCCCAGAGAAGAAATGGTTGGTTATCCTTTGAACCGAGAGAGAGGGCCTTCCCAAATCAGTTGCAGAGAACGTTTTTCCCAAATCAGTTGCAGGGTTTTAAGTCCTGAGAAGAAATGGTTGAGAGAGAGTAGAGAGAGGAGTCGAGAGAACAGGGACTGGGAGTTTTTTGAGCTAGTTAGGGCAGAGAAGGAGAGAGGAGAGAGTTTTTCATACCTTTTAATTCAAAATGGCTTTGAACCGGTTCGATTTGCTTTGATACGGTTTGGTTTAAGCTGGAGAACCACAGTTTTGTGTTGTTTCACTGAAGGGTTAATCTGAGCCGTTCAATCCGGAATGTCCACATGTCGACCTGTATAGGGGGTATTGCATAATATTATACAAGATGGGAATTGCAGAGGATTTTAATCCCCAAGAGGTTGATGTAAATGGCCCTAAAAATTATATTAACCAGCAAACAAGAACATTCTCCACCATTGAAGAGCCCGAAGTCCCAAGCATTTTAATCTTCTATAACCAATGGGTTTTCCAGTTTTAAAGAACTAGCAAGAAAGCGCTTCGTCACTAGAATAATCAACCTGAACCTTTTACGAAAGTGCCTTGCTCAGCTTTCTTGTCTGAACTCACCGGAGCATCTCCAACTTTCTCGTCATCGGTGGGGAGATAGCAGCAGCATCAGAGACGACGAGATTCTGAGACTCAGACTGAGACATCAAAGGGAACCCTTCAGATAGAATAGCCGAGAAAAGACCTTTGGGCTTCAAATTGATTTTTTCCAGTCGCCACCACCATTTTCTTCCGTTTCTGCCATTAATAGAGTATCACCCATTCGCCAGAAACTACACAGGTAACAACATCAAAATCTCCCATTTAAGATGGAAACCAATATTCATACCCAACTGGGCAAACTAGGGTCCTCTGTAACCTGGCCGCACATTTGTTCTTCCTGTGCAACCCCACCTCCCTACTGCAAGCCCTCGCCTCCACCCTGGGGCCAATAGTTGTCTAGGGATCTGGGTTCCAACTCCTGGCGGCGGGTGGGGTTATTCTCTCAAGTACCTTATATTCAAGTAAAGGAACAACAAAAATAATGAATTGGGAACTAAGCCAACTATTTCTTACAAACTACAAATTAGCATTTGCATCTAATCTATTAGAAATTCCTATTAACTGGAGTTGTGCTGCCTCTAATAGTATACGATTCTACCTCACATCTCAAATGCGTAATTATTTTCCTTTTGCTTTTACACGGGAAAAGAAAGAAATATAGTCTTGTTTTGGTCCGTAGAGGGATTTATTTCCCAACTTAAATGGATGGATCATAATTTCAAATCTCAATTCAGATAGAATGACACAGAAGTAGGGAGGGGAAAAAAATGTTGCAGAGAGTGGGGCTGGGGCGGTGCTGTTTTGTGAGAGTCAGGAAGAAGTTGGAGGATTAAATATATAAAAGAAAAATAATAATAATCCATAACAAATTAGGAAACCATGAGAGAAGAAAGGAGAGGGAGCCAGGGAGGGAGAGTAATTAGTGTCCCCAACGGAGAAGAAGAGAGTCTAACAGCGTAGTTAAGGGCTTGTCCAAACAAAACAGCGGGAAAGTATCACCGAAACAATCAATTATCAGTTGAAACAATGGACGGCTCGGATTCATTATATTCATTTAAGAGGTTCAGGTTTAATGTAGCGCCAAGAAGTTGGGGACGCTAAAGCGCAGCAACCTTTAGCCGAAAGATTTCAAGTATGAAGTATGAACATCATCATTTTACATACCAAAAAAACAGGGAATTCATAACTGCAGCTTTAAAAGCCAAACTTCTTAAAAAACTGATAAAAAGAACTTGTTCGGTGGGAGTGTGGGACTTCAAACTATAAAGAAGGATTAAATAAATCGCCTTTTCGGTTTTGGATTTTGAACCCCATAAATGCTGATCATTTATTCTATCTTCACTTTGACAAGGAAGGGTCTTACGCAATAGAATAAGATAACCACAGAACTTGGAGCAAGAGCAACTACGCAAGTGGCCTTCCTAAATGATTCGGAAGGCGTACTATACAAATTGTCCATTTGTTTTGTTTTGGATCCCGGATACCCCCCTGATTTTGAATCCCTGCAAATCACCGTTGCACACATTCACCTTTTCATCCATGCACAGCAAAGGGCTTGGCAAACACATCAAGGAACTGAATTGCATTTGGGAGGACAACAAAAATCAACTTGTAAACCTCAGAACAAGTTACTAGGAGAAAAATGGAACGGAAGCCTATTCTTAAAAACCACCACAAAATCTTTTTTAACTGAAGCTGATTCTTAAAAGCGGAATATTATTTAACCATCATGGTAGCTACTCTACTCCATGTGCTTTGCCACCACATGATTCAGATTCTAAAATTGAGATATAATATCAAAAGGTTATAATGTTAATTATCAACGACCTCAATCAGAGTTGGCTCATAGTCGCTCGGAGCCTCAAATCCATGGAGATTCATAACAGTTGCTGCAACATTGGCGAGCCCCCCGTCTGGAACATCCTTACGGAATCTAACACCTGGTTTGAGACCAGGGCCTCCAATTGCAACTGGAACCTATATAAAAGATCCAGGCATAATAAGCATTAAGAAAATGGCGATTATAACATGCAGAACTATCTGATTCTATTTTCAAAATAGACCACATTTATTTATTTATTTTTGGTCCAACATAACACTCAATATCATGGAATGTCATTCCCAGCTCAACAGCCAATTAATTTAACAAGCCCACTAGTATAAATGCCTAATTATCAGGACCCTCAAAGACTGCAACCCAACTCATAGACACCTCGCAGATTTGACTGTTCTGATAATTAAATAGGTAAGTTACTCTGGATTGGCCATGCCAACCTCTGTCCTATCTCAACCATATAATCCACCTAATATTGAACATCACTCATGTATTTCAGTCATCCAAATGTTTTAAAAATTCTTGTCTTCTAAAACATTTTTGTCCAACCTTATACTAGATTTGCCAATTCAGTTAGCTGCTGGACAATATGTCCAACAAGTTTTGGTACACCACGTATCATACAACCAAAGACCATGGACCTCTGCCTATCATACAACCAAAGACCATGGACCTCTGCCTACATGACCAATCAACAGAAAAAGGCAAACGATGGGCTACTACAACCTGATGATCCCACAGCCAAGGCAGCAGTTGGCAATGAGCACATGGTTCTTACTTTCTTCTGCACATGATTCAAGGATGTAAAGGATCATGTTCACTTACTGGTTGAAGAGTGTGAGAGGTGAGTATTTGAATGTTGCCATCCTTCCCCAAAAGAGGCTCCCCTTTCTTGTTCCTCTTCACCATGTCCTCGGCATTCCCATGGTCAGCTGTAACAACATAAATTCCACCCACTTGTTCTATGGCATCAATCATCATCTGCAATCAGAAAAATCAGTCAGCATCAGACAAGGTACTGAGTTTCGTTCTTATAATCTATATCAATAATGGCAAAGGGAATTTCTATTCAGAAAAGTCCTTAAATGACAGTCAAACACCCACCGAGAGACGAGCACAAAACTAGCTCCAGAACAACTGCTAGTCTCCCATCTACAATACGTTATACTTACAAAAGGCCATAAGACCCACTGAGTTTCAACTTCTTAAACAAAACAAGCACACACACACAAACCCCCCCCCCCCCCCGCGCCCCCACAACACCAAAAAAGTAGTAATTACTTCATTGTACTTTAGTACTTATTTGATTAATTTCCAAAGGATTCTCATTGGCTCTATAAGTTCAGCACTTTCACTACCCACTCAGCAAATGATAAGTATGAATCTTCTTCTTCTTCTTTTTTGAGGGGGGATGGAGTAAGAGTTAAGGGAACAGGCCTAATCATTAGATAAAAATTTGTATGCCCCGGAATATTTCTATGACGTATCTTTAAGAAAATAATTAAAATATTAAATTCCATACTGATACCTTAACAGCTTCGTCAGCAGCCTTGCAAGCAACAACTGTTGCTTCGATGTCTCCTGTGTGCCCCACCATGTCACTATTAGGCAAGTTGACGCGCACCTAAGACAAAGGAGAGGCGATAAATGAGAAAATTAGACATCTGTTAGACCCAACTCATCCCTTTCATAGAATATTCTAGTTCAAAGATTACCTGCTCAAACTTGCCACTAAGGATTGCATCCCTTGCCTTTTCAGCAATCTGCAGAGCCTTCATCTTTGGTTGTACATTGAAAGTAATTCCAGAATCACTTGGAATTTCCACATACTCTTCCATTTCTGGCTTAAAATACCCCGACCGATTCCCATTCCAAAAGAAGGTAACATGACCAAACTTGACAGTCTCACTGGTGAAAAGGTAATCACATTAGGCTTATAATCAATGGACATGATACTAGGGCAAAATAAAATCATTACAGTATCTCACCTTTCATTCCCTCAAAAGCAACTAAATAAAAAATGCAGAATAAGACGATGAGAGTCCCAAGAACAAGGAGGGTTTCAAACTGGCATGGCTTAGTAAGCCACACAATCAAATCAAATGGAGGTCACTAAACTTCATTACACATTTAATTGAAAATATTCACCAGCACTAAACCAATAGCAATACCTCTTTGAATATATTTTTTTATAGAGCCAAGAAAACTAAATTCTGCACTGAATTAACATGTAGTATTGGTGAGGCGACAAAGGCTGATTATGTCAAGCTTCTTCCTACTGGCAGGTTTCTCAGGCTGGCACTGAAGGCCTGAAAAGAATTGCCATGACCAGGAACACCTACATATTGCTGTAGCCTAGCATTTATCCAACAAAGGCTGAAAACAAGGCATTATTTTTCAGACACTGTCCCAATTTTCATTTAACAGCTACAAGGATCCTCACCTGCAGGCAAAAGTACGGACGCCATTGTGCACTAAATATTCACCAGATGTTCTCTCTATTTCTGGAGGTGAAACAAGGTAGTGGCTTGGAAGCTTCAACTCCCCATCATATTCGAGCATTCCAGCATAGTGGATTTTTGGGTATCGGACACGGTCAAATGTATTGAAGTCTTCATATTCAAGTGCCTTAGCAAGCATAACCATACGATCTGCACGGAAGTTGATTGTAACAACAGCATCACCATCCAAGATGGGGCCCACAGCCTTCCCACTCTCATCAACTATAACAAATGGAGGCAAGTACTGATCATTAGCCTTGTGTTCCTCCCTCAGCTTTTTCACAGCTTCCACTGCACTCTTAAACTTGTGTGGGGCTTCACCAAGAACTTGTGCATCCCATCCTCGTTTCACAACACCCCAGTCATTCTACAATCAGAACAAGCAAATGTGGAGTAGATGAATTAACATCATTGGAAGAAAATTTAAGATATTTCAGTTAAAAATGTAATTGGACACAATGGTAACGACAGTCATATGGGTACAAGGATTGAAATGCAAGGGTGGTAATTCCATTAGTAACCACGAAGTGGCATGTCAAAATAATCAACCTGATCAATTTTTTAATCAACTATAGGCAGTAGGCTTTTCCAGACAACATTATTTTCATTTTCTTTGACTATCCAACAATTAAAGCATTCAATTGAGACACATTTGGGTTTACAAGATGCTAGGTGAGAGCAATGGCCAATGATCCCATCCCTGAGCAGGTAGCATAAACACTAGTAAAGCCAAGGGAAACATCCCCTAGCACATAAGAGAAGAGGTGTACCGAAGCTAAAAATTATGAACATCATCAAATAACCTACCTCATAACGATCCATTGTAACATACATGCGACCACCACCAGAAGCAATCTGTGCATCAATGCCTTTCTCCCGTAACTTTGAGAGGTCATTCTCAAGAGTGTCTACAAACCCAATGCTTGAACCGTCCAAAACATCACGGCCATCAGTGAGAATGTGAACACGTATTCTCTTCGCACCATGCTCACTAGCTCCTTTTAGCAGCAACTATGCAAAATAATAATAATAATAATAATAATAATAATAATAATAATAATATAAAAAAAGCAATAATAACCACGTCTGAAAGCCATGAAGACTAAAATAGTGGTATAGTCATAGCATTTTCTAATGAAAACCATACCTGCAACTGATCAAGCCGAGAGTGAACACCTCCATCACTCAATAACCCGATGAGGTGCAATGTGCCAGTATCAAAGCATTCCTTTATGTAATTAAAACCTTCCCCATCATAGATTTTTCCTGAGGCAAGAGCAAGGTCCACAAGCTTTGCACTGCATTTATAAACAAATAAAAATCACTACAGTGCAATTCATTAGACAAACAACAACAATCTAATGCAGGTAGAAGAGCAAGAAAATGGATGCTATGAGTAAATGAAGACGTAGGAGACATGGGTACAGAGTTTGACACAATAACCACTATCAAGGTCAGGGTTATACTTTAGATTCATTAGTTGTAGAGTCAATCTGGCATCTTCCAGGACACCCAAGCTGCAGATTGGGCCAGGCTGGGATCACCCCAGGCCTACTCTAAGGTGGCTTGTGCTGTGCTTAATTCAAAGTTCAGCCCAAACCCTTGGGCCAGAACTAGACTGATGTAGTTAAGAGTGTCAAATAGGGCCAATTGGGCCTCGGAAGACTTTATTTTGGCCCAAGGTTGGATTCTGTAGCCCTTAGGGTTGTTATTTTAAGGTTTATTGATGTAATAGGCCTAATTTATAAGTCCATAAATTGAGGATAGAGTTAGTACACAAGATTAGTCAAAAAGTATGAGTTAGATTAGAATACTTAATAGCTAGATAAAGTTTCATGTTGAGTTTATTTACTTTATTGAGTGTATGAGTGTGATTAGGAGTCTTTTTACGAGTCAACTTAGGAATTTCAGGTCTTAGTCTTTATATATGTAATACATTGCTCATCAATTAGAAATGATTGGAGTAAAGAATGAGTTTTTTTTAAAGAGTTTTAGTGGTCTTGAGCAATGCATATAGGATGGGTTTCCCATACTTGATTTCTTCTCTTTTGTTCTCCTCTTCGTTCTTCTCATGGTTCAAGATCTCGACAGGCGAGATCTCGCTAATATCTTGTTTTTTCAAAAAGGCGAGACCAAATTGTACAAGAACTCGACCGAGATCTTGAGATCTCGCTAAATCTCGCCTCTACTTTTTTGAAGAAAAAACACCAAGGAGCAATGGTTTTGGTGCTTTTGCTTGACGATCTCCAGTCCTACACTCATTGAAGTTTAAAGAGTAGAGAATATTACCTCCTCGTCCACATTTGGAGTTACTTTTCTTATATAAGATGTCTTTTAAATTCTTATGATTATGTTGTGTCATGTGTTGATTGTGGATTGTGGAATAGAGCATAATAACCTAAGGTTCGAAGAGTCGGAGACTACTTACATAGGGTAAGAAGTCAAAGTACAATTTTAGGTATGATTTAAAAAAAATGATGTTTCCATTGTGTTTAGAAGGCATAAAATAGAGTAATACTAACTTTTAGGGGGCTACAATGACCATATAGCCACCGAGACCAACCACTGAGTCAACCGGGAAAAAATACATGATCTCCACGAGATCTAGAGAGATCTCTTTTTTTTGGATTAGCAAGATGGGGGGCGAAAGTGAGATCTTAAACCTTGGTTCTTCTTCCTCTCAAGCATATTGACCTCATCTCTTTTGCCTACTTTCCATCACTTTGATTTCTCTCCTTGACAGTGCAATTGCTTCCTTTATCTTAGATCTGATCACAGTTGTGAACACTTGTCATGCTTGCCTCATAATCTGGATTTTCAAACTGCATCAATTCATCAAACCTGACAATGGATCCCAACGTTTTCGAGACCAAAGTTTGTTTACCCAACAAAAAATACTGCTATTTTACTTATAGATGAGTAGCGTGACAATTTCATCTCATGGTCTGTGGTGGACATATTATCAAAACTAACAAAATCATCATTGAGACTAAGTAATTAGTCTTCACCAAACTTTCAATTCTTAATATTGTAATGGTGTTTATTGTGGAATACTTGAATCTTCCAATTGCATCATTAAAGTGGGTTGAGAGTGAACGAAAGCACAAAGCAGTGTCGTTGATTGTGACAATTTATGTACCTAAACCCTTCTCATCACAAGAGAAAATTACTCTTCGAGAACTGGTTGACGAAGTATGATCGAAGCTAAAAGAGGCAACATTAAAAATTCATGCACAAGAACCTCAAGTAACGACAAAGGTAGATGAGACGATTGTGGTTCATGATATGGATACAACCATACCTATTCGATCCCCCCCTTGCAAAGAACATGAGATTGAAGTTGAGAATTTGATTGACAGCCCATACTTAAGACGTGAAGTCCCAGAGCAAATTCCAATAAGGAAGACAAACTTAATGTTGTTTCTAAGGAGATCCAAATGGTTGAAATTCTTTTCCTCCGCAAATCTTGGAAGTAACAAAGACAATCGTTGCTGAATTTTATGAGAAGCGATAGATCATCACCAAGTCAAAGCAAGTATTCAATGATGTGGATCAAGTGGTGTTGATTCTCCTCTACTATAAAACATGAGGACAAGTTTTGTCCAACATCGGAAGAATTGATGCAATTACAGGTGTCCAATCGGGCCTCATAAGACTTTATTTTGGCCCATGGTTTTGGGTTCCAAGGGCCATAGGCTTGTTATTTAGGTTTATTATAAGCCCATAAAGTGGGGATAAAATTAGTAGTTAAATTAAGAATTTGAGTTAGCTTAGAAATAGCTTGATAGATTTTTTAGTTAGCTTAGAAATAGCTTGATAGATTTTTTATTTGCCTTTATAACTTTATTGTGTGTGAGTGTGATTAAGAGTCTAATGAGGGCATCAAGCAAGGATTTAGGACATATTAGAGGAGATGCCAACGTTCACAACAACATATCACTTCATTGTGACTAGATGTCCCTTGTGGGATGCATATTTCTATTTACTTATATGTAGCTTGTTTTATTTTGTTGTATTATATATTATTTATTGTCCAAACTGTTATGTACTAATGTTGCAAGGGAGTTAATGCTAGAGAAGTAGATATTTGGGAGTAGTTATTGCTAGAAAAGAGTAGCCATGATTCTCCTGACTTATTGTGCTGTGCGTCTTTCCTTTTACTCTCAACTTTCTACTCTCACCTCTTCTTCTCTCATCTCTCGTCTTTACATCTTTGTTGTTTGGACTTTTTCTGTTGTGTTTTGATTAGATCCATGTAGACACTATTAAGTTGGGATTAAGGCTGAGATTGTTGTTGTTGTTGTTGTTGTAGTTATTGCTAGAAAAGCAGCTATTAGGGAGTTTTTTTTTTTTCTATTTTTCATTTTGGGTTTTAAAAGGCTGTATTTCAAACGGAAGACAAGGAATGAAAGTATTTTGGAACTTGGGAGATTATTCTCATTTTCCATAGGGTGAATCCAAGATGGTGTGAAGCCAAGGTAATCTTCTTTCTTCGCTATCTTCTTCTACTTCTTCCATCCACTCCACTCTTTCAAACTCTATACCAACAGCAAACCATCTTTATTTGATCCCCCAAATCCATTGTTGTTTGTTCCATCATATTTCTCCCAACCTCCATTTTCATTTTCTTAGAGCATTCTATTAGTTCTTTCAATTACAGCAGCTGATAAACCCCCATAAACCAAATTACTTGTTTGCCTGGAATAGGACTGATTGTGATGAAAGACGTGGTATCCTAAATTTCTCTTGATCCTCCTTAGCCCAATCCAAACTCAATTACCCTTTTTCCCTAGACTTGATTATTGCTAAATTTGTTAACAGTTCTTGTGTCAGTCTTGAAATTTCCAACTTTTTTTCTCAACTTCAGCCCCCAAATACCTTGTGTATTCTTCTACAACAACAGGGAGACCTCGAGGACACAAGCTTTGGAGTTAGGTAGTGATTCACCACTTATTCACAGCTTTCTAACCCATGGGACAGCAAAGGAAGGAACTGATCTATCATGTTTCTCTTATTAAATTTTCCTTTGCATACTTAGATTGAAATTCTGCACATATGATATGTTTATTACTTTATTTATGGCTATCCTTGTTAATAATTTCTGCATGTATGCTGAGATATATGAGTTAAATACACTACCCAGTTCCCAATGAATCTAACCTTTTAGTTAGGATAATTTTCTAGGTTTCCCAAACCTATCCTACACCAGAGTCCTTTTATGAGTCATTTAGGAATTTTAGGTCTTTATATATGTAATACACCCCCCATCAATGACAATGACAACAACATCCAAAACCTTATCCAAAATTAATGGGGTCGGTTACATGGGAATTCCAAGCAAGGACGAGCACAAGGACCCCCCATCATTCACCAAAAAATTAAAATCAATTAAATATGATTTGAGTAAAGAATGGGTTTTTTTTTTAAGAGTTTTGATGCTGTTGAGCATAACATACAGGATTGGTTGCAAGAAAAATGAAAGTTTATGGAGTTTTGTAGTAGCAGCAGCTATAGGTCTTGAATGGTCTTCAAATTGATCTTTTGATGGAGCTTCTAAGCTTCAACAAGCTTGTTTTGATCACTCAAACACTATCTCACAACAAACAAATAAAAAAGAAAATAAAGAGAATCAGTGGAGGGGTTAAAGGGAAGAATAATTAGTGAATGGGTATCTCACCCCTCAGGTTTTGGGTATCACACCCTCTCAGGTAATAGCTATCTCAGCCATGAGTAAACGCTCAAATTCATAAACTTTAATCTTCATTTCATCATGATCAATGGGGTTTTAATAGCCTTACAAAACTTGGACACAAAGAAATAACAAAAAGGGAAACTAATGGATGGAAATAAGACTTTCTAATTTGTGTCTAACTTGCTAACCAAGCTTAAAAAAATTAGAAACTAACAACTGAACATAAAAAGGAAACTAGCCTAAATCATAAAAATAAAAACTTCCTTGAAAAACAAAATAGGAAACTAACTAGATTAACTTGCTCACTAAGTGAATAGAAACTAACTAAACTAAATAGGAAACAAAAAATAGAAAATATTGACGCAAAGTATTGTTCACGTAAACAGTGTTTCGTGAACAATGTTCTGACTCTTGTTTTTGTCGTCTTATTCAAGCTTTGATCTGCATCAGCCAGCATTGGGGAAAGCAAGATAGAAGAAAGAGAAGAGATTAGGGCTGTTAAGGAACTGTGAACAGTACCAGTGAACAGTAACTGAAGAAAGGGGAGAGAGAGAGAGAGAGAGAGGAAGCCTTGTCTTGGCTAACAACTCGAATCCAGGTT
Organism: Macadamia integrifolia; assembly: GCF_013358625.1. Taxonomy (NCBI): domain Eukaryota; kingdom Viridiplantae; phylum Streptophyta; class Magnoliopsida; order Proteales; family Proteaceae; genus Macadamia; species Macadamia integrifolia. The sequence goes on along the minus strand of NC_056568.1, from coordinate 3,523,338 downwards.
CCATATTCTATTCCACTAACCATCATTATTGTGGTTATTACATATTTATAAGAAAATGAAAGAAAATTCCCTAAATTTAGAACTCTTAGGTAGGTAGACTAACTTAACTAGCAAAGACTCTCAATTACTTTAACTAATTAGAAGTTGAAGCCTAAATTTCCAGATAACTTGGGCCCCAGAGAACTAACCAAAGTAGGACTCTTGAATAACTAAACTAAAGCCATCTAATTATCTAACTGACTCCACTACTAATTAAGTATCAACTTTCATACACCCCTTTAGATGCCCACTTTTGGGCCTTATAATTAAACCCAAATAATAAAAAGCCCATATCTCACAGATGTCAAAATAGGACCAATTTTTTGTCTTGGTCTGCTTTAGGTGGTTAATGGATGAAGTAGTCTTTCTATTTTGTACAGAAAGTAGAAAAAAATCTCTACCCGCATGGATAGTTATTGGGCTTTTCATATAAAATTTACACAGATATCATCTCATAAAAAGGCAAGACATCACATTCAAGTTTACTTGGCTAATTTAAATATAAGAGTTCAAACCAAAATTAATTGTGCACTGAAGTATGGGTAGGCAATTATCTCCTCAATAGAGGTAACAAAAGCAAACAGATTGCAGAAACAACAGTTTACCCTTGGGCATAAATCCGTCCAGCACCGAGTGCATTATGACCAACTTCACTGTTGCCCATATCATCTTCAGTTGGAAGCCCCACAGCTGTGCCATGCGCCCTAACCAACCTCCATCTCTCAGGTGCACCCTTCAGGGAAGACATACAGTAAAATCTCAGTAATGCACTCATAAACATTAACTAAAAATAAGAATAGGTTGAACATCTTGGTCCAATTTTTAGGTCTGCCGATATAGTGGCCGAAAAGCTCACCAAAAGGATGCAGTGGTATCCGATAAACTACTGGGACCATCACTTCTGGAACAATAAAGTGGTTGAAGTTCATCCATGTGAACGACAGAGACTCTCAATTTCAAAACTCCACATACCAGGTTTAAATAAATCAAATTTATAAAGCCAGCGAAGTGGCATCTGAGGATTTCTGTTTTGCTTTTTCATTCATTTTACCACAAGAATATATTTGGTGGCCAATACTGTGAACTACAGAAGATGAAATCATTTTAGATTACTGCAAAGCTCAACAACATTAGTTTCATAACATGTATATCACAATAATAATAATAATAATAATAATAATAATTAATAATATATATATATATATGCACAACACTGCACAACACATCTACAGGAGATGTATGGTATTGAAGATTTACGGACCAAGGTTTAAAAACCTGGAGACACAGGATTGGCCCCCATCAATTTTGATTTAAATTGTAACTAATCATTCGAAACTCTAGAATTGGGATCGGGAAGAAGAAGCAAAGATTTCTACAAATATAAGATTTTTTTGAGTTTTTATTCAAAAAATTTGTAGATCTTGCCACAAGAGGTAAGTTTTATTGATTTTCGCTATTTCACTGACTAAAAGAAGGGAGATTTTGTAAATAAATAAATAAAGTTTAGAGAGCATTCATGACGCATTCTAAAATAGGATGCAGGGATTGGCATTAACTGGAAACAGGATCGGCCAATTTTCCGGATTCCAATTTGATTCTTTAAAGTTAAAGTTAGCATAGCACGTTTTCCTCTACATATGTTTGCAATTTTTCTAGATAAGAGCCCATGGACATTTCCATTTGCCACATGGCACCTTAGTCTGCAATAAAATTTTGTGAAATGGTGTCCACATCTCGCTGGGCCAAGGTATGCATCAGTCTCAAAGCATTGCATCTTCTTACAGAACCAAGAGATCCACATGGCAGAACCCAAGCACTCACTGAGAGATAACTCTCGAGGCATTCTCAACTAGGGTAAAAGGATAACAAAAATTAACTCTCAAAAATGTGATAAGGACCAACTTAAGATAAAAAGTCATGAACACCCAAACGACTTGAAAAAGAAAAAGACGACTATAGCACAGATGCTGCAACGAAATAAATGGTTGACGAAATTCGAAGCCAAAAACCATGAACAAGGAATCCTTAAATTAACCCATATCGTGTATAGATCGTTAAAAATACAGATTGCAAAACATAATATTATGACAATTGAAGTACAAAGAGAATAAAAAGGGAGCAATTTACCTGTTTAAGGGAATCCATAGTAGGGGTCTCGGCGACATGGATGCAGTTGTACTTATCGGGATTGGCTTCGCCCCAGCCATCCAGAACGATCAGGGCAATGGGCTTACCCTTGGGGAACTTTGGGTGATCCGCCAATTTCCAAGAAAATCCGGCGTTACTCATATCTCTGGATCAATTTAAAAAGATCCTAAACTTTTTCAGGAAGGGAAAAAAGCAGAAATGAAAACTTTTGACAAAAAGATTTCAAGTTAAAATCACGGAGACAAAAAAAATAAGCCAGTCGAAGATCCTTCTAGGCTAAAGACATTAAGAGGTACACTGTCCCTCTAAGATCTAGAATCCAGAGAAGAACACATCCTCAGATGCCAGAAAAATGCTATATACCATAGATAGATCATCGAAAGATTTTTAAAATAAAGAAAAAATACATAGAATGAATGACTAGAGAAAATGATATACCTTTCTCTTCCTCGCTCTGGAGCTTTCGAGGGTTTTTTTTTTTTCCAAGAAGTCAGAGTCTAGTTCTAAGGTGTGATAGAAACTAAATGCAGAGATATTATATATAAGTACCAACGCTTGAGATTTGAGAAAGGAGGAGGAAGAGGAAGAAAAGAAATATAGTACTAAATATAGGAGTCAGATGCCGGCGGCGCAGAGATTAGGGCAGAAAACTGGAGAACCTCGCCCACAGAAGGAGACCGAAAACGATGGAATTCAATAATCTATCAAAAGAGATCCGCGCCGTGACCGTGAGAGAACGTGCTTCTCGCGGTTTTACCACTTTTTCAAACAGTAGATGGAAAATGAAAAGTCTAAAACACCGGGTTGAAATCGTCTGCAATTCCGACCTCGTACAATTTCATGAAATACCACCTTCAGGGGTGACACGTGTATTAATGCCAATGCAATGGTCCAGATCTGGTATAACTAATAAAACCTTAAATCAGTGAAGAGTCATTTAAATCAGATCTAGATCATTGCATTGGTATCAATACACGTGTCACCCCCTGAAGGTGGTATTTCACGAAATTGTACGAGATCGGAATTGCAGACGATTTTTTTCCCTAAAACACCACTTACAAAATACGGAAATTAAAATTATTCATAACTTCTTTTAATGGAGTATTAATTATATAATTTTTAATAAATAAACTAAAATAAAATAGAGTAGCCAGCAGCCAGATGGAGGGTTTGGTTTTTGAACAGTACTTGAACCTAAATTAAATGGTCAGATTAGGGGTGTCAATTAGTGGCCCGACCCGACTAAACCGATCAGGACCGACCATTTATAGACCGGCCAGGCCCAGACCGTTTATTAAACGTGTCGGGCTTGAGCCCAGCCCGTTTATAAATGGTCGGTCTCGATTTTGCTACTTGGACCGTCGGGCGCCCGACCGAGACCGACCTAATAATGTCTGACCGAGACCGGCCTATTATGCACCGACTTGGCCCGACCCTTTAATGATTGTAGAATACCTATTTTACCCCACAAATTAAAGAATAAAAACTAAAAAGTAAAGACATGTTCACATTTTAAATAATGGTTATATTTGGTATCATTTATTGATTTATTGCCATTTTTTTGGGCTTGTATGAGTGGGTCGGAATATAATAGTACATTTTAAAGGGGGCCCGTTTAAAAACCGGTTAAAGCCTGTTTAACATTAAACATGTCCGTAGCCCGATTAAGGCCTGACTAAAACCCGATTAAGGTAGTCTGATTATCGCCCGAAACCGACCGACCGAATATAAAGTGTACCATGTCCTCAATAACTAAGCCCGATTAGTTAAATGGGCGGACACGGTGTAGCCTTTGAAAGTCTTCAAGCCCGATTAAGCCCGATCGAAATCGAACCGACCCGATCGGTTGACACCCCTAGGTCAGATACTCAGATTTTTTTTTCCCGGCAACGAGTTAGATCTACATCACAGTCATGCATTTACCAAACCAGACCGCACCACGCCAACCCCATCCGCAACTACTTTTGATGTTTTTATTATTGGAAAAAGGCCTTCCGAGCATCCGCCTTCTCACAGAACGAGTATCGACTGTGGTCAATTTGGATATTGATTGATACAACAATCATGGTATCGGAACAAGGGAAGGGTTAAAATGGCAAAAACACAAGCTTTAAGTACTGATTTTTTGAAAGGTAAAACAATTCAATCCAACCCGAAATGGTGAATATACCATGGAGTAAATTTGGCCCAATGAACTCGAATCTTCCAAGAAATCTCAATACCTCGGCTACCTAGGATTGTTATTTTCGATCCTAAGCATGATCAGGTCCGGCCGTGTCATGCTTGGCCTGAGGCTTTGAATTGCGAATGGTCAGTCAATGATACGTATATAGAAAGGGCGAAAAAAAAAAAAAAAAAAAAGGGCCTAAATACTTGGAATATGTGTGATCAAATAGGGAAAAAATTTGACAGCCAAATAAATGGAATAATTTACTTCCCGTAGGATTCACAAATACCCTCCTAGGTTATAGTATTTTCTAAAATACCCTTTTATATTCTATTTCTTTGGTTGCCATAGGGATTGCGACTATTTGGCTACAACTTGGACAACAACTAAATTTCGTCCATCAAATGGAATCCAAACTGTACGGATTGATAGATCCTATCACGTTTTAGTCCAATAGGAATTTATCATGTGGTAAAATAAAACTTTTAAAATATGAAGACTACAAGAGGGTGCATGTAGGGATGTAAAGCGGTTAGGATGGGCCGGTCTCAATCAAGCATAGTCAGGCACAGACAGTTTTTAGGGTTGCATCGTGAACGCTTGTTTAACTAAACGAGCTTAGCTAGGGTGGGCATGATAATGTTGATATTCGAGCTAGTCGGTCTCAAGCTTTACTTGGGCTACTATAATCGGTCCTTAACCAGGCTACAGACCTATTTAACTTTAAACGGACCCTCTTTAAAATTAGTTTCTTAAATGGGCTTAAAAAGGAATACCAATAAAATGAGGCATAGATGAACATAGCAAATAAATATCACATAGTCTAAATGGATTAAGCCAAAGATGGACCTAGCACCTAAGTTACTAAGGTACTCGGTCTTTAACCCGCGGAACTCAAATCAATTAAACCATGTCTGCACAACCCAAGTTTAGCAAGTTCGAATCAATTAAACTATGCCCTAAAAATGATGAATGTTCAGATAACAACCACCACCATCTTAATTTGTACATATGCAATAGTCTTAGCACTAAATAGGAGTGGTATTAAAAAAAAAAGTACAAATAGTATTAAAGGTGTCGGGCTAAGTCAAGCTTATAAATTTGTCGGACCAATCAGACGCTTGTCGGGCTAGGTGGCTGCATCATGTACTACCTATTTATAAACGTGTAGGACACATTTATTAATCAGGCCAGTCTAGATTGGATCATAAGCGTGTCGAGTTCAATCAAGCCTATCGGTGCAGGCCTAGAATTGACACCCTTAGGTGCATGGACATACACAACTATGGGAGAAAACCTAACCCACCCCAACCCATAGTTATCAATTCAGCCGAATAATTCGCGAATTATTCGGCCAAACCGAAATTTTCCAAATTTTATACAAAATTCGGACCGAATCCGAATTAAAAATAAAATTCTTTAAAATTCGCGATTTTTTCCAAAATGAATATAAATCGCGAATAATTCGGACCGAATCCGAATTAAACCGAATTATTCGGTCCATTTAAACATTATTTAAAAAAAAATCAAAAATAAAAAATAAAAAATAAAAAAACAAAATTTTTTTTTTAAAAACCCCAATAAGATTTTTTGACCGCTTTTTTGACCGAATCCTTAAATTAATCGTCCGAATTATTCCGAATAATTCTCCGTCCGAATAATTCCCGAATCCGAATTTGCTAACTATGCCCCAACCTAGCCTAGTTGCACACTTGCACCCCTAATATGTAATAAGGTACCATAGTCAAATACTAGTTTAGTTGCGTAGTTAATATTTAAAATGGGAAGCCAATGCGGTCGTAGTAGAGAAAATGATTTTTTTTCTCCAAATTTGTTTCTAAACCAAAAAGTACGAAGACTATCTATAGACTAGTACCAGCTTTGCCACATGGAAAGGTGATGTGGCAATTTTGACTGGATGGTATCTAGGAAATAGTCTAGATATGGTGCATCTTAAATTTTAGGCTTAGTTAAAATATATGCCCTCTCATATATAAGTTCTCTTGTATTTTCAATCGTGGATCACTTTTTAAAATTTTGATTTTTCCTTATATTTTAAAATGGCAGACTTTATTGTTGTTTCCTTGTTCTTTTACTTTTACCTTTCTTAATGCTTGATTAGATTCATGCAGCCAATCCCATTAAGTTGGGATAAGACTTTGTTATTGTTGTTGGCAAACTTTGCTGTTAACTTGACATGCCTATGGGGGACTTTGAGATTTTCACAAAATTTACTCAAATTTGGATGGATTGATAACCACCCCCTCCTTCTTTTTATAATTTATAATAAGCTTTTGAACGCATATTACATCATTTAGGAGAAGGTTTTTTTATCACTATGAGTGAAAAGATTATTCCTCATACCCCCTTATTAGATGAAATTCTAGATGCCATTGTACTAAGTTAGAAGTCCCGTCCAACCGCTAAAATAATTCAACAAAAAAATAAAAAAATAACCACTAAAATTCATCCATGGATTGAGATATTCTTTCCTTAATGGATGAAGGAAAACTCGACCTTATTATATATTTATTTTATTATTTAAATAAAATCCACATCTATTCCATTTTATAAAATTGAGATATAGTTGCACCAACTGTTGATATGGAACAACTAAAGCATAAAGCTTGGGAAGCTTAGATCCATCTAGATCCAAACAATAAGGAGCACTCAACTATTAGTCTAATAATTGTTTTTTATTTGTACTTTTTATTTATTTTTTTACTTATAAGATTGGTTGAGCAAGCTTGTATTAGTTACACAAAAAATAAAAATAAAAGGCTTCAGCCTATCTGATTTGGCTTTATTATTGCTCATGACTTGTATTGCAGTCAAAGTCTTGTAAGTCAGCCTAGGACTCTTTAGTCTTTCTAATGCTAATGTCTTCTTCCTTCGTTCATTTCCCTTTAGCTGCAGTAGAGCTAGCTATGATCTATGACCACCCCTGTAGTTTACTCCATTACTTTCTAATGAGGCAAAATATGTCCCCTTCCTCAGTACAGCTGAAGCATGTATGTAAACCTGAACAAAAGATTGACCCACCACCTCGGCCCTCTATCAGGCCGTGCTACCACCTCGGCCTTTCATCAGGCTGTGCTGCCACCTTGGCCCTCCATCAAGTCGTGCTGCCACCTCGGCCCTCCATCAGGCCGTGCTACCACTTCGGCCCTCCATCAGGCCATACTGCCACCTCGGCATCTCATCAAACCGTGCTACCGCCTTGACCCTCCATCAGGCCATGCTGCCACCTCGGCCCTCCATCAGGCTGAGCAGCCACCTCGGGCCCTTCTCAAGCCGACCAGTCACCTCGGTTTGGCTGACCTATCACCTCAGCTCGGTTGACCTATCACCTCGGTTCGGCATAGTCAAGTAAGGCACCCAGAAACGTGCACACATCCACTCCTACATTCAAGGGACGTGATCCCTGATCACGGGGGTAGGACTCTATCCACTACACGTCATCAGAGGCATCCACCCCTCTCATGACTTGCACCTCCGATATCAATGGGGAATATTCTCAGAATGTGCCCTAGAACCCAGAATATTCCCAGAATTATAGAGCCACTCCCCTCAAGGACTCTACGCCTGAACCAGACTCTCCACAAATACCCCTCCTTCTCTCTCTATCAGCAGCCTATAAATATCAAGGTAAGCCTCCATCAAAGGGGATGGATCAATCACTCTTTTTACTAGAAAAACTCTATTGAGCATCTGCTGTGGAAAGATCTGACTTAGGCATTAGAGAGTCCCCCGTCGGGTCAGTCCGGCTCTCCCCTGTCATATCTTCTGTGCAGGTCGGCCAAAGTACCAAGAACTGTAGGGAAGATCATTCGATCAATTTTTACCGCATTAGATTGGCACCGTCAGTGGGAAACAGTTACAAAAAGCTACCTTGGACCAATGCAATTAAGGAGTGAGAAGGTTGTTTCTTCTACGACTACACGAGTAAGATCCACCCACGAGTTACCACTTGAAAGTCCCCATTCACCACCAATGGTAGAGCAGGAGAATGTCCCAGCAAAGATCCCTCCATAAGGACCCCAGCAAACCAGGCCTAATGTGTAAGTTGCCCAGGGAGAGGGGGATCAGCGCGAGCAGAATGTTCAGCTATCTCGCCATGTCCCATCATCCTAGGTAACTCACCCAAACATGGAAGAGTAGATGTAAAGCCTGCAGCTACAGGTGTTAGCAACAAACGCATTGGTGCGGGACTTCATACGTCAGTTCGGCCCAGCACTTCCAGTTCCATGGACTAGTTCAGCTCAGTCACCTAGGCCTATTTTGGGTAGACAACTCAACGATGAATCTCCTTGCAACAGTGTCACCCCTCAATCAACAGCAAGGAGGGGGTCGGTCAGAACGTCATGCATTGTTCACTCGGTACCACCCCTCTCTCCTACTGAGGGGCACAGGCAAGGTCCCGTTCCTGCCTAGAATGGAAGAGCTCGTCGTTCCATGCCTCACCGGAGTCCAAAGACATGATGCTCATAGATCCTCACCCTGGGTAGGAAGACGCCAGCTGTCACCTCAAAAACTCACTAGAGGAGCGCGTCTGCATAGAGAAGAACGGCAAGATCAACCCCATGGGGGTCAGACCTCACCCATCAGGCCAACCAGTGGCACACCACGACGAGGCCAGGATCGGCCTGGTGGTCACCAAGGCCGAGGAAGAAGCCCCAGAAGAGGTGAAAGGGCACGCCAATCCCTGGATCATCCAACCGAGGAGAGAAGGGATGACCTGGAGAGCCGCATCCAGTGCCACACTGAGCGAGTAGAAGGGATGCAGAGGTAAAGGCACCCGACAGACATAACTGTAACTCTGGCCCATAATGCACTATCCGAAAAACTGATAAACGTCGAGCTACCCTCAAATTTTGTGATACTCGTCTTCAATGGATATGACGGCACCTCAAATCCCTATAATCATCTACTGTATTATAGCTCGGTCATGACGATTCATGGTAGGTCAGACGCCGTTCTCTGCTGAGCCTTCGCAGCCTCATTAAAAGGAGCAGTGCTGGTATGGATGTCGAACTTGTGGCCCTGGTCCATTCATAGCTATAAAAAGCTGGCATGAGCGTTCCTCACACATTTCCAAGCAAGTATGAAATAGAAGCAAACTATGTAAAATGTGATCATGAGGCAGGGAGTGAGAGAGATTATAAGAGAGTTCCTTACTCGATTCACCAAGGTGACACTGGAGGTAAAAAAACCTACCAGAAGGAGTGGCATATAGCACGTTGTGCAACGGGGTAATACACCCTGATCTGGTCCAGTCTCTGTCCCTTGACTTGCCAAAAACAATACCCGAGCTGTTAAGACGATGCAATCAATACGCCAATATGGAGGAAGTCTTGGTTGCCAGAGAGATAGTTGACAGGGATGATCAGTCAGAGAAGGAGAAGAAAAGGACTCTGAGGCCTAGGGACGATTATCGTGAGCTGAAGAAGAATAGAACAGATCGACCGCTTCACACTGGTAAACCTGAGCAATATGAACTTGATCATTCCCAAACAAACCTACTCTTAGAGATCCAGGATCAGAAGTATTTTCGCTGGCCCAGGCCAATGACAGCTAAACTAGAGGAGAGGAACCCCAACCGGTACTGTCGATACCACCGAGACCATGGGCATGATACTGAAGACTATAATTCTCTGAAAAAGGAAATTGATGAGCTCATCAAGGCTGGATACCTTAACAAGTATTTGAAGCAGAAATATGAAGGAAACTGGAGAGATGATGCAAGGCCAAGCCGAGATAGGACTAAGCCATCGAAGGAACCAATCACTGACCGAGTTGACGCATATGATAACCAACCAATGGGTCCAGCCATTCTAACAATCATAGGTGGATCCATGACGGAATCAGTCAGAAAATCCAAAGCACACGCACGATTCGTATGCATCATGGAATAGCCTGTCAAAGCCCTTAAAACGGATCCACTCATTACGTTCTCTGACAGAGATTTGGAAGGGTTGAACTGGCCTCACAACGAAGTTGTCCTAGTTCAATTAGTGGTGGCAAACCACCCCTTCCACAGGGTCCTAGTGGACACAGGAGCCTCCATTGACCTCATGTCCTATGAAGCCTTCACAAAACTAGGGCTTGGCATTAAGACCCTAAAGCCAGCTCCAGGACCCTTGTACGTATATTCAGGCACACCAACAGAGTTGGAAGGAGTTGTAGACTTGCCCGTAACCATCAAACAGGGAGCTCAGACAACCACTACCATGGTTTCTTTTATGGTTGCCAAGATCGCCTCACTCTACAATGCAATCCTTGGCCGACTTGGTCTCAATGGCCTTGGGGCGATTGTGTCCACTAAGCACATGAAAGTTAAATTCCTCGCTAGCAATGGAGTTGGGGAATGCAAGTCCAGCTAGAAGGAATCCCAGGAATGCTATGCAAACTTCATAAAATCTGTCAAGAAACCATGCTTGGGCCTAGCATATACAGTAGAAATTGTTGATTGTCGAGATGAAAGCCTCCTGACCCAAGCCGAACCAGTAGAACAGCTGCTTACTATCCCAATCACTGAGGCCAGAAGACAGTTTTAACAGTAGATTACATTGAAATCCCATCGATTGGGTGTTAATCTTATAGATTTTATATTGTCAACACCTTAGCTTTCATATCTCAGTTATTCAATTCACGAAGCAGATTCGATTCTATTTCGAAGCAATATATTTGTCCCAAATGTTGTTTATGGTTGTCATTGTTGGCAACCCAGCCACATGGCGGTGATGACGTGGCCAGTTTGGATGATGTGGATAAAAATGATGATATGGCAGTTTCTAGTGTCACCGATGAGATAATAGAGCCGCTTGGTATGCATGGAGTGGTTTAATATATCATTTATAGGTGGTGCAGGTTTTTGGGTCAAAACTGAAAAAATTGGCCTATTTATGCTTGGTGGCATTTTTGGTATTAAAAATGACATTTTTGAAAGATTGGTTCTTCATGAAAAAGATAGATTGTAATTTACCTAGTCCAGTGCATTTGATTTCGTCACATCCTGAAGAAGTTACGGTATTTGTGGCAGTCGAGGGTAGTTATGGCACTGAAGATGACTTTTTTAAAGGAAGTGTTCTCCATGTAACAATACGAAAAAAATCCAATCTTTCCAATGGCTCTGATTTCATCGTGTTCTGATTCCGTATGAGAAAGTAGCATCATTGGAAATGTATAAGGGGCATTTTTGTCTTTTTATATGGATAATTTAGATAATTAAGTCTTCTAAAAAATTGTAGAGCGTCCAGTTACGGTTCCAACGCACTTCGTTTCATCTCGATCGGATATTGTATGAAAAAGTTATAAGTGTTTCCGTGAAACCGGTTCGAAAATCCGAACTAGAAAATCAACAGATGCTCTCGGTGTTGGGTGGATTTTCTGGATTTTAATTTTGAAATTTCAGGGAATTTTGTGTAATTTCAAGGTTTTAAAGGTCTGAGTTGATAAGGGGTTTTTGGCATTAAAGTTTATAGAAGTAGGGGCTTATGTGTATATAAGAGAATCAGAGGGATCCTTAATACACGGCTCAAATTGAGCCACGTCGGTCAGATTTCGATCTGACGGTTCGTACAAGAGCTTGCGTTGAAGATGCTTATCCGAGGCTTCTCATTGGTGGAGTGTATTAGATATGATGGTCTGACACTACACCATATTGCATTGACTAGTGTGTGTCGCATGTGCATCATCACCAAAGCTTAGATTCCAATCCCTTAGATCTGGATCAAGTAGATCTTATAGATCCAGATCTAATGGTCTATAAATGATTCTCCTTTATGGATTAAGCCGACATAGATCCGGAATATACGCTGATGTAACCAATCCGTGGTCGACAACACTTCTGATGATGTCAGTGCCTATGTCATGATGACGTCATCGAGATTCAAATCTAATGGTTTGGATCTATTGTCCGTTGGTTTAATCAGAAGGCTTAGATTATAAGATCTTTTACATGAGATCTACGGTCAGATTTTGCCCCTGTTGTGCGCGTCGCCGATGTAGCCTACGCCACTCCTACGAAGATTCTATTTCAGGCTATCTCATTGCTCCAACTTCAAATGGTCATATCTCCCTCATTTTAACTCAGATTTGGGTGATTCAAGTTAGAGATTCTTCATCTCTCCGAGCTCTACACATCAAAGGAAATAAATCAGGTAGAGGGGTTGCTGAGATGGTTGGAAAAATGAGTTGAAACTCATAGAAGGCTAAAGGTTTGAATGAAAGACTTCCATCCTCTTGCACTTCATCCATCCCCCATTAGAGGCTTAGAAAGCTACTGGAAACCAAGGTAGTAAGCTCAATTAGTTGTTGCCAAGAGAAAGAAAAAGAAAATGAAAGAGAAGAGAAGAAGAGGGAAATAGAGAAGAAGTTTTTCCCTCTCTTTGTGTGTGTCTTGAATGTCTCTCAAGAGAGATTTTCTCAAATCCAATTAATGGAGTTTGATGGTTCTTGTTGAGAATACTATTTCCCCATTAAAGCTTAAGGAAGACTAGAAGAGGAGAAGTAGAGAGAGAGAGAGAGAGAGGAGTGTGTGTGTGAATGTGAATGTGAATGCCATTGTTGCTCCATGAAAGTAAAGACAAGGAGAAAATAAAGAAGAAGAAGAAGAACCTAGAATTTGGTTCTTGCGAGTTGCTTCAAGAAACCCAAGTGCCAACCGGGGTTGAAGCATTGGCAGCACCGAGACAACGTGATTATGGTCCTCATCAAGTAGAGATCGATATTATTGCATCTCTGACGGTTACTCCTTGCCAAGGTAACCTCACTTTTGCCAAATTTCCATTATTATAAATCATTGTAGGCAAGATGTTTGATAAAATGCCTAAGTGATAGTTGTAGTCTATTTGGGGGGAAATTTGCATGTACGAGTGCTTCACTATAGGGCATTGTTATAAGCCCAACTTTATTTTTTTTGGTGTTTAGTGGGTGCTGGACACAAGGGTTGTGTGTTCCTTGGTAGTTACAATTACCTAAACCTATTTGCCGTGGGTGCGGCCTCTCATATCATTATGAGAAAACTAGGGTGAAGACCTAGCCATTGTATGTCATTGGTGGAAACTGGGAATCTGTTCCCTTGGCTGTGGGTGCAGTCATAATTGGTATTGAGTAAATATTGAGCCCGACAGTGAGCATTACTCCGTGCATGTAGGCAATTGGCCGAAGCACGTATTTCTTGTGTTGTGGATGTGTATGCTCGTATTTGTATTGTGGATTGGAGTGCTTGGCTACAGAATGGGTGTGTACATCTGGTAGACCTGACCACTTGGTGGTGCAGTGTGGATGTGCATACGACTGTGTATGTATGTGACAGTGATTACCGTATGAGGTTTATGAGACAGCTCTGGGCAGCAATACATGTTATGTGAGTAAATTCCGTGCAACAATAAGAATGGTCAGTAGTATAGATAGCAGCTCTGGGCAGCATCAGTAGACTGTGCTATTGAAGTGCAAATAGTGATTGCCACATCAGGGGTACAACTGAAAAATGCCAAGGCGAACCAAGGCGTTGGAGGGCTGTCTAAGTGCTTAGGCGAGAAGGCGCCCGTCTTACGGCGAATACGGCGCCAAAAAAGACGTTACTATTTTTTTAATATATCTATAATATCTAGTATAACTGTATAATAATGATATACTTAATTTTAAATTGCTTGTAAAAAATCAAGCCTTTAAGTTATATCAAAATACAAGAAGCACGACTTTAAGCAACATCAAGGGAAAAAAGTACACACTTTAAGTAACATCAAAAGACAAGAATCAACATTCAACATGAAATTCATATCAATGCAAATTGTAAAGTGATATATTTTCTAACATGAGAAAACACAACAAAA